>NW_027305774.1:0-58217 GCF_039555335.1 Amphiura filiformis | reverse complement strand
GTGGGCAAAAATTAGCACTTTTGGGGATAAAATGGCCAAATACAATTTATGAGGTTAATTTGGTACGAAACCCACATACAGGCGTCAACAGGGGGGATTATCCCCCAATAATTGGGGGGATTTGTCCCCACCCCCAGATCTACGCCTATGATATTGGGTCCAAAAGCTATAAAAGAATGCACTCATACTCATAAAGCTCTATGATGCAATGCACCTTTGATCATGATACATTAAGTTGCATGTAACATTATCTGCTATCCCTAAGTATATGGGGAATTTGAAACAAAATAGATCCTCCCACCCAAAGAAATAATTAATGCACTCAACTTGAGTTGTTCGCATCATATTGTGAGATCATTTCTCAGGAAACGCAACATGTTGAAATGTTAGTTTCCCAAAAATTTGTATAATGCTTTAAAAACTTCAGCCTTTAATGTGGACTTTGGGAAAGATTTTAAAATAATAATTATCAAAAATATTATAAAAATGTTGTGTAACTGTTTTTTGCCAAATGTTAAATGTTTTTTCAACATCACAATAACAGTAGGGCCTATGTACAACAAAATCGGTTAACGTTATTGTAAAATATTATGAAAACTTTTCATAACCGTTACTAGCATGTACATACCATGTTTAACATTATCTGGTAATTGGGAGTCCTTTCATGTTGTTACGTTTTGGTAGGTTGATTTATTGGGGAAAATGCACCAATGAAATTGTTTAAAATAGATTTTAACAGAATTGGATTTTGGAGATTGAGATAAAAGTTTGTTTACAATGAATACATCAAGTGCCATTCCCATAGCAGATGTAAAATGCTTCCAGTAAGACTTTTTGGGCTTAAATTGAAGCTGACATAAAGAAAAATATTGCAAATTAATGTAAAATAAAAAACAAAACTACTTTACTCAAAAACAAACAAAAAATGTTGTATTGCTTTAGCAAAGAAAAGATAAGAGCAGATAAGAACTGTAATCAAATTTAACGTTTTCCTTTAAAATGCCATCTGAAGTAGCCACATAGTATTTTATAGTCACTTCAATTTGGTCTAATTATATCTTCTTGTCTTCTTCATAGATATAATACAGATAATCTCCATTAATCCTGATTTCATTAATTTTTACTTTTTAGTTTTGAATGACCCTCGCATCAAGATTTAACATTCAAGAGCCTACCCCCAGATCGTATAAAGGGGATCGAAGCAATTTAAGACCGTATGAACGTTTAGACGGACGTCAAAGACTCCAACTTTTCCAGTGTCTCCTCACAAAGAATTTATAAACACTTCCTTAATTCAACTTCCGACTAACTTTCAGAAAAAGGTTCGCATCAATTATTGCTGCAATTTTAAACACTATAAGGCCTTCAAATGCACATTGTTAGATCCCAAAAAGGGATTGATGAAATACCAGCATATAAACTCCCATAGGTGGCCCCCAGGCAAAAAAAATTCATGGGTATTCCCAAAATTCGCTACTGGTTGCTATGCAAATCATGCCATGAACATGGCATGTTCTTGGCATGAACATGGCAAGACATTCCAAATCTTTTGTTTTGTATTTGGCATGAACATGCCATGAAATCCTCTATCAAGGACTCATGGGCATGAAATTAGGGGGTGAATTTTCAACCCATGAAAAATATAATCATTTTTGCATTATGGGACTTGGGAGGATGCTTTTATTAGCAGTGATAGAGAAATGGTAGCGAACGGTAGCGAATTATCATGCTGTCAATCAAAATATAATTTGGGTATTAAGTTCACGTGAATTTAATTGGGTTGAATATGCCTGCTGCCCTCGGTCATTTTATGATAAGCATTTATTAGTTTGCCCACTTTGTCATGTTTGTTTTCCACTGCAGCGGTATCCGTGACTGGATTTTGTGTAAACTCGGAAGAAAATCTATTATTATCATGATTATTGGTAATCCAAAACAATTTTGTTCATACAGGTCTTTCTTTATAGCTTTGGCAGTCGTATTGGCAATTTAATGTTAGCGCCAACTGCTGTTACTGCTCCCCTTTCCAATGATTTTATGCTCGCCTTTTAACATGATTAATTGATGTTTTAATAATGCATGTTGGAAAGTCAGTACAGTCTGCATAAAATTTAATAAATTACATCCGATTTCAGTCTTCTTTTGAAATAGTGTAATATATAGTACGTATAGGCGCTAGCTCATTTTGATAAAATAATAAAATGTGATCATTCGCGCATCATAACGTTCTGAATGAAAATAACGAGTTTTCTTCAATCAACGATTAATTTGTCGAGAAAGGCGGCAGAACAATTGCTTTTGTTTTATCATATGAATCATATCATGCAAGTAACGTAACCCTGCTGTGATGGTTTATATACAAGTCATTTGGTCATTTCTATTGCAGGTATTTCCATGAAAACTTCCTCAAATGTTTGTTGCTTGTTTGTTACAATTTTGACACATACCGGGGACACATAAAGCATTTCAAGTTCAAATATCATGGACGCGCATGAACAGGGCATAATTATTAAAGACCCATTCAGTGATTCCAGCGCCAGTATAAAAAAAATTAAAATTGTTTATAAATTGCTTAAAAATGAAGGATAAGTCATTCAAATGTCATTTGGTATTTTTGAAATGAAAAATTTCAGTATTGACAAAGTTGAAGCCCCATTCAAATACATGTACATGTAGATAATTTATATAGGGCCTAGTTTCAATATATAAATTATCATGTTCATGTAAAATGTCTTATTTTGTGCATCTATGACAATGACAAAGGTACCAAAATGTGATTTTTGATGACTTTTACGATTGTCCGGATGAGCAAATCACTGAATAGGCCTTGCGCATGAAATTGAATGCCAAATGGACATGAGCGTAAAATTGACCTTCGCTAGTTCTCTTAACAAAATGCTTAAAGTTTGCTACTATTAATAACACTATAATAGTAATAGCCCTGCATTAATTCCAATGCTTTGATAAAAAAAACCCGGCAAAGTAGACTTATTCGTTGCTATTTTAATAAATCAGATCATGCTTGTGTTTAAACATGCAATTTGGGTGATATGAGTATATATTTTGTATCTCAGCATCTGTGATCTCAGGGAAGATGTATGGCATTTCTCCTTCAAGAATAAGTTTATTCTTACTCCGAGGCCTAAATCCTCAGCCTAAACCATGATCATTACACAAAAGTCATCCAGAGTCATCGATTCCATGCCTTTGGAAACATTCAGTGGAATCTTACATTTTATAAGTTGTTTTTGGTTAGATTTGTTTATTTTTATACGTACACATACGTGTGAACATACGTAGGGCCTAGTAATAAGTTTCAATTTTAAACAGCTGCATTTCACGGCAATTTTTGAATCTATTTTAAATATCCAAGTTGATATTGCAATGGGTTAATAATAAAATGTATTTTTATTTATATTTTAATTAAAGGTAAATTGTTTAGAATTTATTACGTAGCAAACAAACAAAAGACTTGTATTATATAGAGAAACTATATGTACAAACAGGACAATTCCATGATAGTCATAATGGTAGGCACGATCTTATAATTAAATTTGATTTAGAACCCAAAATGCACCCATTCAAAGTGGAGCCAAATTTCTCACCAAATGAAAGACACATTTTAAAATAGCCCTATACTTTATCGTCCGGCCATATTCGTTCATAAAGTAAATGGCCAGTTACTACTAGATAATACTAGATAATGCCTAAAATGTAGGTTTTAGGCTAAACGTGTTTTGATTTAGCAACGTTTGCACAGCCTTTTTGTGGAACATTCTGAATATGGGGAATGTCCCTAATATCAAATCATACACTTTTAGTACATATCATTTCTATAATAATTTGCCTTAAAATGTTTATTATATCGCGATTTTCAAAAATCAAATTTTAGATGTACGGTTTCCTTCAAACTTTGTTATTTTTTAGGCCTACTCAAAATAGAGGGACATTCCTTGGATTTAGAATGCAATTTAGCATGTTTAGTATGTCTGATCTGATGCGCTCTCCGGTCCCACAAAAATACTGCTCAAACGTTGATATCCGATAGTTTAACGAGCTGCTTAGTTATTACCACAATTGAAACAGCTAGCTGTATTTAGAAGACTACATCAAAATAATGTTTGTGCAAAAACCATAATACATAAAAGCTGAACTTGAGAAATAGAAAGAAATTAGTAAATGTACCACATAAGGCGACGAAAAAAAACATGTTCTTCGGGCGAACGGAATTTTCAAGTATTTTTTTCTGAAGGCTAAAATTACCCTAAAAATCTGCAAAATATCTGCAAATATTTTTGCAAACATATTTTCTCAAAAATGTTCAGTCAAAAAAATCAATTTGGGCCAGAAACCGATGATTTTACATGAATTTAACAAAATTTATAAAATATTAAATAATTCTCCAAAGCGCACATTCTGGATCGGTCGGGCCCGTAGAACATGTTTTTATTCGTCGCCTATAAAATGAACAGTATAAATCATTGCCAAGAGGGGTTGAAGACCGAATTCAAGTACAAATTTTTACATTGGCCTGGTGATACATGAGTCATTGAAAAGTCAAGGTTTACAATTGAGAGTTTGACAGAACCATGAACACTTTCTATGGATGACTCGAACTTCCATGAACGAACAACAGCCCATCACATAGGTGTCCAAAATTATTAGTAGGCTCACCCTGGTGTTTGGTTTCTGTAACACGTTTAAAACAATGCTAGGCGTTTAATTTTTCATTTACACAGTAAAGGTAGGACATCTTAACACCAAAGTAAATACATAAAGACAGATTAAGAAACATTCAACGTGTTTTGACTTTCAAAATTGTTTAGAAAGTAAACACACAAAATGTCGAATCCCGGGGTCGAATCACAAATCACAAATAACCTTCCATTTGGTTTCAAGTTATCACACTTTGAATTTAAATCTAAATGCATCGTAAGCACTTATAACTCATCGTAAACACTGTGTTTAGCTTGTGTTTACACTCAAACACCAACCTGTATATAATCTATTAACACATGCTAAACAGTCGGTTGTGTTTAGTCTGTGTTAATATTATACAGGCACTTTATATTTTTATTTAGATATTAAAATATCTAAATTATCGCTATAGCTAAACGGTATAGCATTTAGAGTATTTCGGATATAGGTGTTCAAAAATGCGTTTAGATACAAATCCAAAGTAAAATAACTTGTAAACCAAACGGATGGTATTGATGTTATTTTGGATTTGTGATGATTCGAAAGGTACATGTAGATAATAACAACGATTTGGCTAAACGCCTAGCGTGGGTGGGGGGGGGGCTGATGCAAAAAAATTATCGCAAACAATTTTCGCCCCCCCCCCCTTTACAGGTCTCAAAAATTTCAGGGCCCCCTTTATGACATGAAAAATATGGGTCAACCCCATAGAAAAGCATACATTTATTTCAGGGCCACCCTTAGGAGGGTCAAAAAATTTCAGGGCCCCTTTTTGCATCAGGCCCCCTAACAAGTGTTTATGAACGGTCCCTTAACAGCAACTTTCATTCAGCGCTGCTTTCAAAATACCGGTAAGGTACTTTAAGGCTGCTTTAGCACAGGCTCTCGCTATAAGTGCTCGCTTCACTCGCTGTTCGAGAGGCAAGGGCGTAAATCGGGTGGGGACAGGGGGACTCACTTTTCAAAGTGGGGGGGGGCAGTGGCGTAGCGTCATAGTGGCACGGGTGGGGGAGGCACGTGCTCCCAAGTCGATTGCAAAATTAAAAAAATCCCATAGGAAAATTGTCAAAAAGCGGCTTGTGCCCCCCATCAGACCCGGTGCCCGGCCAAATATGGTCGGTGCCCCCCCCCCATCGGATGACCCACGCTACGCCACTGTGGTGGACATAATATCAAACCCCCCACACACACACATTTTTCTCCTACCCCCCCCAAAAAAAAAAAAGAGGGAAGGAGAGAAGAGAAAGAGAGAAAAAGAGAAGAGAAAAGGGGAAAAAGAGAAGAGAAAAGGTTTTGAGAGGGTCCATCACTGCCCATACCTAAGGGACGCACCATTAGATTCTCAGGGGGACATGGGAGTTTGGGTCAGACAGAATTTTTTTTTCGCCTTCGGTGGCGAAGTATTTATTTTTCAATTTTAATGTATACTTTTATACAAAGTTGGATGGGGGAAATTTTTTTTCACTCATCAGTGAGGCAATTTTTTTTTCGTCTCACTAGTGGGCGAAGTTTTTTTTCTTCAAAAAACTCCCATGCCATTCCCCTAAACAGCCGCACAGTCTGGTCGATCATAGGCCTGTGATTATTTTAGGCATTGTTTGAAGGCAGTTCCTCGGCCCATAAACCTGTAAAACTTACTGTGGGTCGCCGATATACAGGGCCCGTCACATTTTGTCACCAAAATCAGTATTAAGACGGACTCAATGGTGACTTCAACATCAATCCATTCATGCTTTAGCAATTGTGAATCTCAAATCTCAAGCAAAATATTGCAAATTAGGTTCAGGGCATTTTTTGTTTAAAGCAATAATAATGTAAAAATGATGCACCAAATGACTTCAGTTAGACTTTCATTTTGCAAAATGTCCCAACGTCAACATAAACAATTAAGTGGTCTACAAATGGCTTCAATTGGGCCTTCATTTTTACACATTTCCTAACTTTTTCTAACTAATTAGTTAACACAACGATAGTGTCAAAATCGAACACCAATTAATGGTTTGTATTATAGGCCTTCATTTTGCAAACCTGGGAACACCAGCTCAGACACCCCTTACACAATTATGCATAAAGAAGTTGTCCTTTTCACATCCGCTTTGTTTTTAAAAGCAATAATTTATACACTAATAGTATGCCATAGTCGGATTTTGATAAAAAATATGTTATTATTAAAGGAGTATTTCGTGATCCTAGCATCCTCCTTTTATGACATTTTTAGTAGATATCCACGAAAAAAGCTTATTCCCAAAATTCCAGTTGATTCCGATTTTGCGTTTGTGAGTTATGCATGATAATGTGTATTGCACTGCTCCATCATGTCCATGGACAATGTGTTGTAATTTCGATCTGGTATACTAGTACTTTTTTGCTAAAATGCAACCATCTAAAATTTTTTTTTAGAAAAGTGGGGGGGGGTGAGGCTGTGGATCACGAAATGCCCTTTTAATCATGATGAACGCATTCCGTTGAACTCAAAATTCTACTGATGTTTATTAGAATTAAAATGTTCAATAGTAAAATGGTCATAAAGAGTTTATATAATTAGATGATTAAAAGTTATATTGAATGCAACATATCTTGTATAATTAATATTGAGCAAAATGATTTTGGAATACCAGTTTATTGATCGCGAAAGCCCGAGTAAAATCCACTTGGGAAGCTAACAAACATAGGGAGTACCGTATGGTGAGTGAAAATATCAGATGTGAAAATCTATCAATTGCACACAAACTAATACAAATCAGCGTTTTATGCTTAATAGCCAGAGTACACCAGGCACAAAAAGAAACTCTTCAGTTATATTCATCCTTGCTGTTCAATAACTTGATAATATTGGATTATTCTGAAATATACATTTTGTTAATTGGACTTTGCTTTCTCATTTGACAACCTGTTGAATTGACCAAGATATGCGCCTCCAAAGCCTCAAACCCCAAAATCAAAAGTTGCATTTTCAACGATTTTCAATGGGAACGCATCGTTGTATTGCACACAAGCGCCACAGGCCAATCAATAAAGCACACAGTGTAAGGCTAGCTTCAGACTCCGTATTGTACGTACAATATTGTATGTACAATACTTTTCGTGACGTCAAAAAGTATTACACGTGCAATAAATATACGTGCCACGACGAGTTGAATCAGATTAAATAACGCGCTATAACCCTGTGTTTGCTAAATCCAAGCGAGGTCACCAGAAAATCTATGCAAGAGAAATTTCTACTGCTGCTGATGAAAAATCCTAGAGTGCGTTTGGAGGTTTTTTCTGCACTTTACCAGTAGCCCTAATAAATTCATAAAACAATAAAAATCAAATAAAGATTTAGGGCAAATGTTTTTACTCACTGCTCATCTGATCCACTTTCCCAGGAAACTAAATACCGATACTCCTTAGTTTTTCCCTGACTTTCCAGACATAATTATGAGTAAACATCAGTGGCGTAACCAGCGGGGGGGGGGCAGGGGGGCTGGAGCCCCCCCCCCCCATTTTGAACCCTTGCCCCCTGTTTGCCCCCCCAAATGAAAAAGTTAAAGTAGGCCTACTTCTGAGAGTTATTAATTAACCTCATATCTGGTCATTTTAACTTTAAAAAACACAAATTTGCACCCTTCGCACGCATTTATTCAACTTTTTTTACCATATGTCACCAGTTTAGCTTCAATATGCCAAAAATTTTCGCATTTTCTCATTTATTATGTTTGCCCCTGCTTGCCCCCCCAAATGAAAATGTCTAGTTGCGCCACTGGTAAACATCAAATTTAATGTTTACAAAACAATCAAATATATATACATTCTTTTGCATTTTGTACATAAATATTGATATCAATAATGTAGGCCTACAAACATTAAAAAAGGGGGCTTAAGAGTATGTCTATTTTTAATCATATACTAATTCCGCCATGCCCAAACATATCTTATTATGAAATCGTGTAATGGAACCCAAATTCCAATCAAAAATAAAAACAAATTTGTTATCAAATACACTAGGCCTATACATTGTATTATAGGAATTTAATAGATGGTTCATTTTAATAAATAAATAGATTAACACGGGTAATGGACAAGAAATATTTGGCAATACCGGATTTACCAGAGAGCCAGTGGATAAAGAAATTAATTAAAATTAAAACAAATTAAATGAGAAAATGAAAGCAAGGACATTTGGCGAAGTATTGTTTTAGAATTCGAAGGAGTCCTAAATGTTATCCTGGCCCCAGGACACTGATTAATGTAAATTCGACCCATAGTTATTTTATCTACTTTTGCCAGCATTCAACCTGTTCAATGTGATTTATGCCTATTTTAATAAAATTCCGAAATCTGACGTATCAACGTTGTATCGTGCACAAATTATGATTCGAGACTATTTCATTTGACACGGTTGTATGGATTTCAGAAGATCGGTCCTATAATAGATATCGATTAGAGAATTACAGCAAGAGGCTTTGAGGATGCCGTAATCCTCTTGACCATCAACCAATCAGAGAGACATATTTCAGAAATATATTCGTAGGTTTGAAACTCTTTCAACTCTGAAATATATATTTCAAGTAATCTCGTTTCACACTTTGGCTTGCAATAAAGCCACGAAGGGGCGGTAATGTTAATATACGATTTCAGTCAAATATTGGTGCAAATATACGATTTCGGTCAACTATTTGGCTATCCTTTGCCCAAAATTATGAAATGTTTATTAGTAACAACAACTCTTAGGAGGGTTTTCGAGTAATTTTAGCGAAATAATGAGGTTAAATAAAAGAAAACCCACTTCTAATTTTGGACGCTTAGGCCTAACTGTGGTGTTCTAGGGGAATTAAAATATCACAATTAACATGTTTAATTCAAAATCGTTGTCCTACAAGCACATGTTCAGATTGTGTGAACATTACAAATACAAACAATAAGGTTGAAAAATAAATAGCCATTTAAAAATGATTTTAAAAGATCGTCTATTTTGTAGCTTTATGACACTGAATAGGCCAAATATCTGCCTCTGACGAAAAAAAAAAAAATGTTTTCCATGCTGATTTGTTTTTGTAACAAGTACCGTATGTCATTTCAAAAAAGAAAAAAAAAAAAGGCGGATATTACTTTTTAAAAACTCGACGCATTACTATTAATACGCCTATAATTAATGAATGAAAAAGTATAGAAGGCGTTGCATCCGGTTCTGATGAGGGGGGAGGGGCACAGGTATGGGCGGCCACATGGGTCAAAAAGGGTCTAAAACTAAGAAAGCGGTGTAAAATCCAAAAAGGGGTCTACGACTTAGAAATGGGTCTAAACGCAGAAAGGGGTGTAAAATCCAAAAAGTGGTCTAAAACGCAGAAAGGGGTCTATACACATCAGAAAAGGGTCTAAAACTCAAAAAGGGGTGTTAATTCAAAAAGGGTCTAAAACTCAGAAAGGGTTGTAAACACAGAAAGGGATGTAAACTAAGAAAAGGGGTCTATAACTCGGAGAGGGGGCTAAAGACAGAAAGGGATCTAAACACAGAAAGGGGTGTAAAATAAGAAAAGGGGTCTAAAACGCAGAAAGGGGTCTAAACACAGAAAGGGATGTAAACTAAGAAAAGGGGTCTATAACTCAGAAAGGGGTCTAAACACAGAAAGGATATAAAATAAGAAAAGGGGTCTATAACTCAGAAAGGGTCTAAACACAGAAAGGGATGTAAAATAAGAAAAAGGGTCTATAACTCAGAAAGGGTCTAACCACAGAAAGGGATGTAAACTAAGAAAAGGGTCTATAACTCGGAGAGGGACTAAAAACAGAAAGGGATCTAAACACAGAAAGGGGTGTAAAATAAGAAAAGGGGTCTAAAACTCAGAAAGGGGTCTAAACACAGAAAGGGATGTAAACTAAGAAAAGGGTCTATAACTCAGAAAGGGGTCTAAACACAGAAAGGATGTAAAATAAGAAAAGGGGTCTATAACTCAGAAAGGGGTCTAAACACAGAAAGGGATGTAAAATAAGAAAAGGGGTCTATAACTCAGAAAGGGGTCTAAACACAGAAAGGATGTAAAATAAGAAAAGGGGTCTAAAACTTAGAAAGGGGTCGAAACACAGAAAGGGATGTAAAATAAGAAAGGGGGAAACCCGGAGAGGGGGCTAAAAACAGAAAGGGATCTAAACACAGAAAGGGGTGTAAAATAAGAAAAGGGGTCTAAAACTCAGAAAGGGGTCTAAACACAGAAAGGGATGTAAACTAAGAAAAGGGATCTATAACGCAGAAAGGGGTCTAAACACAGAAAGGATGTAAAATAAGAAAAGGGGTCTATAACTCAGAAAGGGTCTAAACACAGAAAGGGATGTAAAATAAGAAAAGGGGTCTATAACTCAGAAAGGGGTCTAAACACAGAAAGGATGTAAAATAAGAAAAGGGGTCTAAAACTTAGAAAGGGGTCTAAACACAGAAAGGGATGTAAAATAAGAAAACGGGTCTATAACTCAGAAAGGGACTAAAAACAGAAAGGGGTGTAAAATAAGAAAAATGGTCTAAAACTTAGAAAGGGGTCTAAATACAGAAAGGGATTTAAACTAAGAAAAGGGATCTAAAACTCAGGAAGGGGTCTAAACACAGAAAGGGATGTAAACTAAGAAAAGGGGTCTATAACTCAGAAAGGGGGCTAAAAACAGAAAGGGATGTAAAAGAAGAAAAGGGGTCTAAAACTTAGAAAGGGGTCTAAACACAGAAAGGAAAAAAAACTCGGAACGGTGAAACTTGTAAACAAGGTATCTAATCGGAGTATAGTATTATAAAAACGGAAAGGTTAAAAATGAAAACAGGGTGTCTAATCGGAGTATTAAAAACTCGGAACGGTGAAAAATGAAAACAGGTACTAGTGTAGCTAATCGGAGTAAAAGCTCAGAACGGTGAAAAATGAAAACAGGGGTATCTCTTCGGAGTAAAGAAACTTGAATCTGTGAAAAAGCTAAACAGTGGTTTACTCTTCGGAGTATTAACAATTCGGGAACTGTGAAAAATGGAAACATGGGCATTTCAATACTGTATAAAAATATTATTAAGGGAGTGTTCATAAATACTTTGGTATACTTTTGTATTATATTTCACCAGTTTAGCTTCAATATGGCATATTTTTTGCTCGCTTCGCGCGCATTTGTACCACAAACTTATTTTGGCGGCAAAAGGTGCTGGATTCACTGGACTTCAAGAAATTTCTCTAACCCCAATGTCAAAAAGAAATCTATGCCACTGTTAATGATGTATATTTTTGGTTTCTTTTAGGACATGAAGGGGGGGAATCAAAAATATTTTAGACCATAATTGATGTTGAATATATCAAATATTTAATTAAGGGAACTGGAATGAGCGCCCTTCGACAGCATTTTTTTTGTGGGACATGAGAGCACATCAGACCTATCGAATTGCATTCCGAATACGAAGAATGTCTTTCTGATATCAAATAATTTTCATTTTATGAAATTCACGATATAATACAAATTTGATGTTGAATATATCAAATATTTCATTAAGGGAACTGGAATGAGCGTTTTGAGCGTTTCGACAGCATTTTTGTGGGACATGAGAGCACATCAGACCTATCGAATTGCATTCCGAATACGAAGAATGTCTTTCTGATATCAAATAATTTTCATTTTATGAAATTCACGATATAATACAAATTTTATGACAAATTATTAAAATTTGATATTTTTCACATTTGGAGATATAACAGTTCTCGAAGTAAATTTTATAAATTTAATGATATAGTCTTAACGGTGTATGTAGCTGGGAGGAAAAGCCGACGATCAATTGAAAATTTTGACCTTTCATATTGAAGATATGGATTTTTTCCCAAAAAGACATAATTTGTTTCAAATTTTTCAAATTTTCAATTGATCGTCGGCTTTTCATCCCACCTACATACACTTTAGGTAGAAATCATCAGATTTATAAAGTTTCCTTCGAGTACTGTTAAAAAATATCAATTTTTAATCATTTGCCATAAAATGTGTACATGTATTGCATTGCGAATTTAAAAAAATCAAAATTATTTGATATCAGAAGGCCATTCTTCGTATTCAGAATGCAATTCGATATGTCTGATGTGCTCTAATGTCCCACAATAAATACTGTCCAAACGTTCATACCCCTTCCCTTAATATAAGCTTTTAATTAATATATATCCCAATTTAAAATGTAGTTTGCCCTATCTGTGCCGGACCTTTAGTTACGACGCTATGCATGCGCAGAAATGTAGCAAAGGTCAACGCACTTTCGGCTTGGTGCAATTTTACTAATAGGCCTACGCTTAGTTGTTGGTCTACTCTTCATACTCGTTCAAACCGTTGTTCCGGGGGAGGGGGGACTCCTATAATATTGGTACGTGTCATGTGCCTGTCAATAGACCCCATTTTTCCAGTGAGGCAAATCTGCCACCCGATGACCCCCTTTTTAAATCAGCTTAGGGGCTGTGCAATGAGCCCTGGGGAGGGTAAAATGGGGGGGGGGGGAGACTTTTTGGCAAGCCGAGAGGAGGGGGGGGGGGGGGCAAGCAATTTTGGGTACACATTCAAGGGGGCGCCTTTAAAGTAAAAGGAAAACAATACGGAAACGTTTATGCAAATTTTCCTGCTCGCTGCGCCCGCAACATGTATCATTTTTAGACCATTAAGGTTTGTAAATTGAGAGCCGGAAGGTTGGGCATGCGCCAGGGGGGAGGGGGGAAAGAATTTTTGGCAGGCTGAGCGTGGCATATAGTCTCCTCCTCCGCCGGTAATAATGGAATCATGATCCTTGCAGTAGAGGGGTGACCGTATTTGCCGGAATGTCAAATTTGACACCCATTGTTAGTGCAAGGGGTGAATGTGAAATATTTTAATAAAGCATCACAAAAGGAATCCATTAATTTTTGGAGGCAACTTATTAATAGGCATGTCCACTAAAAATTGAAGTACTTTTAAATTGATTCAGACCTAACTTATTGGATGGGAATTGATGAAAGAAACATTTTGGCGTTTAAATAATCTTAATCGGACGTTTCATTCCAGAGATATGGCCTTTCGAGTGTCACGGTTTTATATAGGGCTGCTAGAACATGTTAAAAGTTAAAGTCCAAAAGGAATACTAACAGAAAGTGCAACTTTAAGGTACTTTTTCTTAATTTATTTATTAACTATCTTATCTGGAACATTATATTTGCTTATAACAACATGAAAATAAGATCATCCTGAAAATTTAATCGATTTTGTTGACATACAACAAAAATATAAGACCTCAAAACCCATGGTTTGTTTGGTGAAACCTCAAGCATGATCATAGATGGCCGCCATGGAAAATATCTCCATAGAGGAGATGAACAATAAGTGCATTATTTCAAATGAAAAGCGGTAGTCTTAAACATTGTTCAATCTTTTAAGGTCAGCACATTTTATCTTCAAAAATTATTATATTTCATCATGGCATAAGTTTGGTAACATTAATCACTACCAATTTTGAGAAATTTGCTCCAACTCAAAGGTTATCTTTACTACATTGAGCAATACACTGTGTGTGCATGGAAGCCATGATGGTCCCCGGTTTTTATACTCCTATTATGACGTTAAACGCCAAAAGAGGAAACCGAGATCTAACACAAAATAACTAGCTGAAACCAATAATTTAATTTCTTTGCAATATATTTAATTCTTATTTCAAGTTACTACAAATCAAATTGATTCTGAATAAAATGTACTCACTAAATAAAGACGTGATGTCGACCAGCCAGCTCGCAATCAACTGACTCAACAAGGGCGGGGCAGTCTTTGCCAAGCTGGCTTAGTCGTCAATGCGCCGACTCATAAATAGTTAAAAAGGTTAGGTTAACGAGGTCATGGTGTCTCCATCCGATTATAATGAAATCGGGAACGGGGCTCCATAACATCCGCCTCCCCTTTTTTGAATCGTCTCATACGATTTGATTTTTTTAAATTAATCAACACATTATTTTACACTACACTTACTTTTTAATTGACATCATTTATGAAACTTACTTAATTTAATAATTCCTATTGAGTTTGAATTGCCAAGACCTTATATTCCTACCAGCGGTACTCTTGCTTCCGGAGTACGGGCCTCTAGTAATTTTGATAACAAAATGCGCGCAACCAGAGTCGCCGTTCTCCTTCCACAGAGTCATTTAACTAAGAAGCATATGCATCCCGCGCGGATATGCATACTCCGCTAATCGAACAAGTAGCTGTCGTCAAGTCCAGTAAGATGAAAGAACTAGAAGATCCTAAGTTCATGGGGGAGGGTACCCTCTGAATTCCATTCTGTATAAAACTCAATAAAGAACAAAACAAACAATTGATTAGCAAGCTTGCAATAACATGATTTACAATACATAATACAATATAACATACATTTCAGAAACATACATTTTCTTGAGTCAAATATTTTCTTGATCTCATAATTTGTTTCTCCATTACTTTTATCTTCATAATGTCAACTTATTCTGAAATACTGACATAATTCAATCAACTTATCTGCGTATTTTGCCAATTTTATACTGAAAGTTGACATCAAATTATTCTTAAATGTTCACACAAAATGCCTGAATAACATGTCCGATTCCGGTACCTCTTGCAGGCAATCATTTCATTTCATTAAATTTTCACGACATTACCAATAAATATATACACACAATAAACATATTTTGGCATTTTTAAATTATTTCACTTTTCCTGCTATCCTGACAGGATTTGTCTTCAAAGAGTCCAGAGTGGCATCAGTAAGATGGTCTTCAGGTTCCCATGAATTAGACTTGCTTGAAAAGTTCTGCCACTTAATCAGGTAATGCAGTTTACCGTTGACGAATTTTCCTCTGATGACTTTTTCTACTGCATACAGTTTGTCAGTTTGTTTCTTATGTGCAGGTAATCCCGGCACAGGTAAAATAACTGAATCTTTGACAGTTTGTTTAGCCAGTAAGGGCTCAAATGAGTCTTTTGGAAGATCTGTGTCATCCAATACTGCTACAGGTGCTTGAGCTTGAAGGTCTACAGGAAGTTCATTATTTGCAGGGCGAACATACCGGTTATATGCAAATTTCATTCTATTTGCATGTATAGGCGCCTTCAAGAGTTTATTGTTCTCAAGATTTCTAACCATGAAATTCACCGGACTTGATTGTTTTATAATCAAGTATGGGCCGCACCAATGTTTGCACAGTTTCTTGGACAATCCTGGTTGTGTTACTGGGAAATATATGAATACACTGTCTCCTACCTGATATTGGACATCAGTGGCGTGTTGATCATACCGCTTTTTCATGGTCTGTTGATTTTGCTGTAGATGATGCTTGGAGATTTCCCTAGTCGTTTCCAGCTGAGTTACCAGTTGCTTGATGTGTTCTCTCACGGTTCTATCTGTTAAACGTTCTGGCTCCAGTAAGGCAACATCCATTGGTAAGATTGCTTCTCTTCCGTAGAGTAAGAAAAACGGGCTGAATCCTACGCTGTTGTCAGTAGAACTGGTTCTGTACGCAAACTGGATTGATGGCAGGTAGTCATCCCAATCTGTTTGAAACTTATTGACATAATGAGAAATAGTGTCTAGTATAACAGCATTAAAACGTTCTTGTACTGCGTTACACTGAGGATGATATGAACTGGTGTTGAGTTTATTTGTTGTCATGATACGACAAACTTCGAGCATCAGCTTTGACAGGAAATTTGTGCCTCTGTCACTTAGAAGAAACCTTGGACAACCATGATTACATATCACCTCTTTGTAAAAACAGTGAGCTACAGTACTAGCATCCATATTTTTTATTGGGACCAAAATTGGCCACCTTGTGCAGTGATCCGTGAAACACAAGACGTATCTACTGCCTGAAGTAGATATAGGAAGTGGACCTAAAATATCGACACTTACTCTCTCAAATGGTCCAGGAACTTCCATGGTCATTAACGGAGCAATTACTTTATGCTTAGGTGTTTTTCTACTAGCACATGAAACGCATGATCTAATCCAATTATCAATATCTTTGTACATACCTCTCCAAAAATATCTTTTTCGAATACTGGCATAAGTTTTGTGAAATCCAAAATGAGCAGCAAGGGCTTGATCATGATGAGCATTCAAAATTGTATCAATGTAACTATACGGTACATACAATTGTACAGTGGTCCTTTCAGGAAAATGACGTTTTGCTGGAGTGGACCAGATATGAAATAACC
Source organism: Amphiura filiformis (assembly GCF_039555335.1). Classification (NCBI taxonomy): domain Eukaryota; kingdom Metazoa; phylum Echinodermata; class Ophiuroidea; order Amphilepidida; family Amphiuridae; genus Amphiura; species Amphiura filiformis. Next base: position 41,336 of record NW_027305774.1, on the reverse strand, counting down.
CACCTTCATGTAAGAAATAATGTTCAGACTCTAGCAGTATATTACGAGCTTCTTTGTTGTCATCTGGGAGATCGCCTATCTCAAGGTATCTGATCATCTTGGCTGCAAAGGAGTCTTTTCTTTGTTCCTGCTTAAAATCAGACAAATTAACACTATCATGAATGTGGGGTATATAAGTTTCAAACTTGTCCTCATTTCTGTCACTTAACCTTTTACCTTGTTGAAACCTAAGATTACGAATTGTACTGACATTTGGTTTTGTATGGCAAGGAAAAATATCATCATCTAGTGAACCAAACCCAAATGGAATCCAATTTAAAGGAATCCAATCCTTACTTTGACCTGACTTGACATCTACTTTGCTATGATTACTTGGCAATTCAATAGGAATTTGGCTAGAACTTAATGATACATTTTGATGTATTCTACTTAAAGCATCGGCATTTTGAATAGTACTACCTGGCCTATGAATTATTTCAAAGTCATACGATTGCAGTAGCAAAGCCCAACGTGCTAACCGACCTGTGACAGGTTTTCTTCCAAATATCCAACACAAAGCTTGATGATCCGTGACAATTTTGAACTTTGGACCATGCAGAAGGTAAGAAGAGTACTTTTAACACCTTCAACGACCGCTAATGCTTCTAATTCCGTGATGGAATAATTTTTTCAGCACTAGTTAAGGATCTTCCACCATAAGCTATAACTTTCTCACTACCATCTTGAACTTGGGAAAGAATGAATGCTAAGCCTGTAATACTCGCATCCGTTTGGAGGATAAATTGAGAATCATCAAACCTAGGATAAACCAGGATGGGCGGTTCAAGGAGTTTCTGTTTGAGTGTTTCAAACGCGTTTTGACACTCACATGACCAAACAAATGGAACATCTTTCTTTGTTAGACAGATCAGTGGATATGCAATTTGACTAAATTTTGGAACAAAACGTCTATAATATCCTGTAAAACCGAGAAACGATTTAACCTCTGAGACTTTCTTTGGAACAGGATATTTCTGAACAATTTTGGTCTTTTCTGGATCTGTGGATACGCCTTCTTGTGATATAATGTGGCCAAGATACCGAACTTTGTTATGACCAAAACTACACTTTTTTGGCTTAAGTTTTAGTCCAGCTGTTCTAAAACGATCTAAAACTTGAGACAAATGACTGAGATGTTCCTCAAAAGACTTTGAAAAGATGATGACGTCATCTAGATATATTAAGGCAATTTTCCACTGTAGGCCTCTAAGAATTTCCTGCATTGTGCGCTGAAACGTGCTTGGCGCATTTTGGAGGCCGAATGGCATGACATTAAATTCATATAGACCGTCCTGAGTTATGAAAGCAGTCTTACATTTGCTACTTTCCTCTAGGCCTATCTGCCAATACCCTGATGCCATATCTAAAGTTGAGAAAAATGCTGGATTTGCAGCACCTAAACTGTCTAACGAGTCCAGAATGTTCGGAATAAGAGAATTGGTACTAAAAGAACACAGATTCAAGGGCCTGAAATCCAAACAAAATCTCAAGTCTTTTGAGTCTTTCTTTTAATTAAGACTACATTGCTAGACCAACATGAAGTAGAAGGAGATATGACGCCGTCTTTTAACATTTGATCAACTTGCTCTCTAATAACTTTCTGTAAGTGAGGAGGATGTCTGTATGGACGAGCCCTCACAGGAGGATGATCACCAGTGTTGATGACATGCTTAATTTTGGAATAATGACCCAAAGGACTACCTGAAGTTTGAAACACATCAACATAATCAGCCAACAATGATTGAAGTTCATGTTGCTGAGACGAAGTCAAGTTGTCATTTGCTAAATCAACTTGACTAAGAACTTCATCAATTTTAGATTGCGCATCTGATTTCTCTTGCACAATTTCAGGTTTAACTTCTGAAAACATCACAACGGGATCATCCTCAATAGCAGAAAAAAAATGGACTTCGCTATCGTTTACTACAGAAAATGTTCCCAACTTAGTCCGAGGGTAAATAACAGCAGTACTGTTTGAAGGATTTAACAACAGCACTGGCACCTCAGAATAATTACCATGCGATTTTGCTCTACATACAGTATGGGCTAATTGTAAACCCAAATTGTTTAACGCTCTACCAGGAGTACAAACTCCTGAAGTTCCACCAAACACTTGGTTTTTATTTTTGCGGAAAACACAGATTGAGAACGTGGTGGCATTTCAATACGCGAAGAAGTTCTGAGGTGAACTTTAGAATTTAGTCTGAGTGTTTTAGACTTAAAATTCAAATTTGCATCCTGAGAATTCAGAAATTTTGCACCAAGTATGAGCTCACGGTCCAAATTGGAAGTAATATGCATAGGAACCGAAAATTTTGTGCCAGAAATTATCAAAGGAATGTACGCAAGACCTACTATATTCAAACAAGAACCATTTGCTGTAACTGCACGACTATAACGAGGATTGAATACGCGCAAGCTTTTGCATACAGAAGAGTTTTGATAGCAAGTTTCATTGATCAAATTAATGTCTGCGCCAGTATCAATTAAACATGACATTTGGTCACATCCCAAATTGACTTTAATACAACAATTGTGAAAGGAAGTGTCAATATAAGCTGTGTCCCCTTCACCTACATTCTGAGATTTGACACCAGAATTACTATCTACAGATGATGCATGATAGGAAGTAGGCGGGGTTGTCAGTTTAAAGGATAACCTTCGACGTGAAATTTTGAATAACAATCGAACTTTTTGTGTCCAAGTTTTCCACAACGAAAGCACGTGGGTCTATTGAAACTTGGTCTCCTTTGGTCATGTTGGGATTTTGACCTATTGTTAGATTGATGATTCCCTCTAAATGACCCATATTGTTTGAATGAGGGTCTATTGGAGCTTGGCTTAGGCCTGGACGCTATGTCATGAACTTGCACTTTGATTTGCTCCACTTGTTCTGATAATTTTTCAATAGCGGATACTGATGCAATTTTCTGATCCTGCATAGCATTGGGATTTTCACTTACCAAGTTCACTGATGGGGTGGATGGAAGATTCGTAACTGTCTGGGCAAGGCGTGCAAAATGCACTGCTTTGTCTATAGATTCAGGTTCCTTTGAAATAACAAAAGCACGTAAGTTAGGTTTTAAACCACATATGAAATGAGTCAACTTTTCTTGTTCAGATTTACCTAGTCTGTGACAAAGCGTCAAGATATCTGAGAAATAGTCATCCAGAGACTCAGCCTCGGTTTGAATACGGCTTGATAATTTCGATTCGTTAACCCATTTCATGTCATTACCCTGAAAATGCTCAATTAATGCTGCCTTTAAATGCTCATATGTGTCTTTCTGACCGTCTGGCAGAGTTGAAACCCAAATTGATGCATTTCCTTTTAATCTAAGATTAAGGGCCAAGTGTTTCTTTGCATCTGCGAAATCACGCAACTGAGAATTTAATTCAAATCGTGCCAAAAACAATTCTAAATTCTCTTCTGGTTTGCCAGAATACGATTCTTTAAAATGCCCTTCATATTTAGACATGGTGACTATCGGTGGTGACTCTTGTTCTGGCATTGGTTCAACAAGCGTAGCGTTATCCAAAATATCTGAACAAAAGACTGGGAAAGCGGCTAAAATAGCAATGAATACACTGCAATGAATTATTATTTCCATCTATATTTCATTTACGTGTGGCAACAGACGATGGAAATAATTATAACCAACATTCTTGTGGGCTATACTCATACCCAGTATAATAATTTCGATAAACAAGGCCTACAAGATAATGCCACGCCCGTATAACACAATATTTAAAATAAATAAAATTACATACCCAAATATGCCGAAATATGCTGAGTAGACTGCGAGCTGGCCGGTACTACACGACAAACATAGCCCATATTAATAATACTTCCAAGCAATGAATGAATAGTGCAGTTAACTGAATTGAATAATAATACTGAATGGATAGTACACGGAACAAAGCTCACTGCAAAAACGCGCGAAATTTAAACAAGCGGACAGGTGGTACTGTCGATTAAGAATTAATGAAAAGAAAACCACGGATAACTCCACCAATTTATTATGACGTTAAACGCCAAAAGAGGAAACCGAGATCTAACACAAAATAACTAGCTGAAACCAATAATTTAATTTCTTTGCAATATATTTAATTCTTATTTCAAGTTACTACAAATCAAATTGATTCTGAATAAAATGTACTCACTAAATAAAGACGTGATGTCGACCAGCCAGCTCGCAATCAACTGACTCAACAAGGGCGGGGCAGTCTTTTGCCAAGCTGGCTTAGTCGTCAATGCGCCGACTCATAAATAGTTATAAATGTTAGGTTAACGAGGTCATGGTGTCTCCATCCGATTATAATGAAATCGGGAACGGGGCTCCATAACACTCCCTATGAAATGGACATGGTAGTGAGAAGTGCATGATTTGAGATGGGCCGCGGTAGGCTTAAACATTCTTAAATTTCTTAACATCCTACACATTTTGTCTTCATAAATAGTTAAATTTTTTATGAGTATGTAAGTTTGCTTGTCTGATTCACTCCAAATTCGGAGATAATTGCGTTTGAACACCTGATGCACGGAATGGTGTCACTCCAACCTGTTGTAGTTCTCATCTCATTAAATTTTTCATTAAAAAAAGTTGATCTCTTCATGCAGGAAGGTCCTCTCTATTTACTGACCAAACAGGAAAAAGTTTGGTTAATGTTTTCTGGTGGAATCAGGAATTTCTTGAAACACCCTGATATAGGCCTACATTTGGATCAAAACAAGTATGTACGCCATTTAACAGGCCTGGGATTTCTTGTATCGATCAGTTTCTCCATAGACAATACGTGTGTGAGTGCACGCACACAGTAAATGAAAAATCGTTCTAGTGGAAACTGTATTGAGAGTGGGCATCCCTATTATTAATTCAATTGTTTTTAGGCCAAGTAAAATAAAAAACATGTTTCACGTCCGGATTTTTTGAAAAAAAAAAGGAGGAGGAGGGGCTTTTATTTTTATCGCAAAATCGGTGTAAATACCCATAATTAGAGCTGTTTTAGCGTACACAAAAATGGCTGGAAAAAAGAGGAGGCCTCTATTTATTTGTTGTTCTGAGAGGTATGCCCCCTCTAATGATCACAAAACCTTCCAAAAGTGTTTCTTGTATATTATCAAGGCTATAGAAAGCATCTGTACTTCCTAGACATATATATTGAAAAGTTATGACTGAATTTCAAAAAATAAAAATATATTTGAAGAAACCTCAAAAAAGGAAGTGGGAGGGACGTGAAACATGTTTTTTTTTTATTTGGCCTTAGCTCAAAAACATCGACATTTTTTGCTTAAAATTGTTTTCCCATAAATTTTACAAACGTGTATATTTTTTTTTTTCATGTTCGATCACCCGTTCCATTAAAAAAGCTCACCCATTAATTTAGTCCAATATTGATCAGTCCTTACACCAGTTACCATGAATTGAAAACAAACACATAGATTACATTTTAATTTGGTAATTGTCACTTTATTTTTCTAGTCACAGTCACCACGAAAACAAACACATATTATGTAAATTTGTATTCTTATTCAGTGTATTTTTATTTTTCTAACACATGATTGACATGATGCCAAAACACGCACAAAGTATTCCAACATGTGGTCAGCAATCAGCATATGATTCAAACCAAAAATACACCAAAGTTGAATGTAACAGTATAACACCTAAAACAAGTGAACATTTATTTGTTACCAATTTTACTGGCAGTGTATTATTCTGAAGATCAGGGACGTAGCCCATGGACTTCGTCCACCCGCTTGCTGCGCCCCAGTTGGTTGAATATGCATGCTTAACATTAAAAGGTGTTTTCGTCTTTCAATGTTTTTGTTGATTTAGGACAGGGGTGTCTCCCCGGGGGTGTCTATTCTTCCAGAAAATATTCCTACACCCTACCGCGGTGTGTCACAGCCTCACAGGAATCAAAATGGACCCAAAATGGAAAATGTTATGCTGATTGCTATCTATCAGGGGTGTGAGAGGCCACAGGGGGGGGACAGGGGGGCAGAGTGCCCCCCTGACAAAAAAATGAAAGAAAAAGTGCCCCTCTGACAAAAAATGAAAGAGAAAATCAGGAGGGCAAAGGAAAAGAAAAAGGGCCCCTTTTCTAGCAAAATTCAGGGCCAAAATAGTGTAAAATGCAAAATTGTTCGCGCTACGCGCGCACATTGTAACAATAAAGCCCTTTTTTTAGCCGGATAATGGGCGAAAATAGTGTAAAATAGCCTACCATTTTTTTCGCGCAACGCGCGCACATCATCCCAATAAAGCCCTTTTCGGGAAGCTCAAAGACATACAGTCTCTAATGTATTGTATGATGTAACTGCAATTTTTTTCGTCTGTGCCCCAAAAATTTTATTTTGCCCCCCCTGACCAAGAAAGCTGGCTACGCTCCTGCTAAGGAGTAACGGTTTAAAGGGGAGACAGACTCAGACTGTCAAACACCTCCAGGCTCTTATTTTCAGAACTGTGATTTATTATTTTCAGGATGTGTGAGAGTTCAGTTTTTTTGGTTTTGATTTTCAACTTTTTTGTACCTGGTACACTAACTTGCTAATACAAAAGTATAGGATCTTCCCAAATTACAGATTTTTGCTGGCTGATTTCAGCTTTTTGCTAGCTGTTTTCAGCTTTTTTTAGCTCTTTAGAATTAAAATTCTTCTGTAGCAGAGTTTCGAGATTGCCACTCATCTTATCAGAAAGACATGCTTCGTATTCAGAATGCAATTCGATACATCTGAGGTGCTCTCAGGTCCCACAAAAAATACTGTCGAAATGCCATAAACGCTCATTCTAGATCCCTTAAGGAATGGGATATTAATGTTTGCACAGTATTATTTGTGGGAGCTGAGAGTACATCAGACATATTAAATTGCATTCTGGATATGAGGAATGTCCTTCTGATATCAAATAATTCTGATTTTTTGAAATTCGCGATATAATACAAATTTTATGACAAATCATTAAAATTTGATATTTTCTAAATTTCTGATATTTAACAGTCACTCCTCAAAGTAAACTTTCTAAATCTAATGATATGTACTTAAAGTGTATGTAGTTGGGATGAAAAGCTGATGATCAGTTGAAAATATTGACCTTTCATATTGAAGGTATACATTTTTTCCCCAAAAGACCTATTTTTTGTGTTTTGGGGAAAAAAATCCATATCTTCAATACAAATTTACGAACGGTCAAAATTTTCAATGGATCGTCGGCTTTTCATCCCAGCTACATATACTTTAAGTACATATCATTAGATTTAGAAAGTTTACTTCGAGGACTGTTGTATATCAATTTTTAATCATTTGCCATAAAATGTGTATTATATTGCAAATTTTAAAAGCACCTAATTTAGGCAAATTTTGGTGCTTTTTTTTTAAATGTCAGCATTCATTAGTCTGTGTGGCAGTGGCACATCCTTGCACAAAATGTTTTGAAGAACCCTGTCGGTCAAATTCATCAGGTGATGTCTACTAGTGCCTAATTGATAGGTAGGCCTACATGTAGGCCCTACCTGCAAAGTTGTTGACAAGTTGTCTTTTTCTGTCAATTGTTTTTCCCTCAAATTTAAATTCGATTTACACCACAGATCCTGGAAGTTTACACATATCATCATCTCGATCTTTCTCTTGCTTAGCTTGTTGCTGTGTTGCTGCAGGTGGTTCCTTCCAGTTCCAGTACAAATATTATCTGTAAAATAAACCAAAATATCAATTAAAAATGTTTAAATTTAATACATGTTTCTCACCAATATTAAATTGAACAACCTACTGAGCCCACAAAGTGTCATGGAAGGAAAAAATATCTTGGGCCTGATTCAGTAGTTTTGGCCTCAAATTAGTAGTTTGGGCCCAGACTTAGTAACTCAGGGCCCGACTTAGTAACTAGGGGCCCTGAGTTACTAAGTTGGGGCCCTGTGTCACTAAGTTTGGGCCTTGAGTTACTAAGTCAGTGACCCAAATTACTAAGTCGGGCCCAAGTTACTAAGTTACTATCACAGGGCCCTAACTTTCTATTTCCAGGCCCCAAATTGCTAAGTTAGAAAAAGAATGATTCTATGAAATTTGAATGCTTTTATGATACTCAATTTATTATCCAGTAAAGTTGAAATAATATGACTACTGTATGTTGAATTTCGCACATTTGATTTGTGCATATTTATACAGAGCTAAGTACAATTCAGCTGCAACTGCAACAGGGGCTATTTTAGGCGAAAAAAGTCACTGCACGTTGGTAAGCAGTGGTGGCGGAAGTATTAGAATTTAGAGATGCAAACATATTTTGTGCCGGTTTGATTTTAGCCCCCATTGAAGGTGTGAAGTTTGGCATTGTGGGGCCAATGCGTGCGAATACTGTGTTTTGGTCCAAAACACAGTATTTTTCGGACTAGAAGGGAAGATTCACAGGGCAAATATTGCTTTAATTTTTCTTTTATTAGAATGTTTAGGGGGAAGTCCCCTCCCCCCGCTTCCGCTGCCTGTGCTCGAGATTTTTTAAAAATCACACGTTAAAGTCTCTCATCTTGACCAGCCAGGTGGGGAGCGGCAACATTTTGAAATTGACCCGCTAATACGCCAATTTTAATGTTAAAATGAGGCAAATGTGGATAATTATTGTGACATAAAACCTGGCCAAAAAAAAGATGCACATTACAGCTTTTGGTTAATTTTATCCTGGTATTAGGAGCCCCGGGGATGTCTACAATCCATCAACACATGTGGTGGAGGCTCATACCCTACAATTTATGACGCGATTAGCGCTCGAAACTTCCCTCCCTCATTATAATACTAAATTTTAATATGGCAATAATGAGGGTAAATTTTGCGCATTAACAAAATCTTTCAATTTTTCAATAATCATAAAGGGGATTCCTCGAGCATAGGTTTAGAAAAGGCGCATTTGCCATTGTTAAGCCTGTTTTTCACACCAAGTTTTCCATAATTATGGTGAATATTTAAAAGAAGAGGTCCAGATCCACTGTACTGTATGTTTGATCGATTTTGTCCCGATATTGAGCCGGAGGGGTTATCAATTTGCCTCATTATCGCCTACATGCCATTCCAGGCTACCTTCTTGCTATTGGGCCAAGGGGAGCACAATAATATTTCCAAGTCGACCCAATGGCCTACTTCATGGACTACAATTACTTTACCGGAACAAATGCGCGCAAAGCACGACGCGAAAGTGACAAATTTTGATACTAGGTAGCGCACTATAACAAATAATCGCCCCATTGAAATACACGTAAAAATGTCAATTTTCACTCGTTTGGAGGCCTTTTAGGCAATATCTCAGATATTTAATAATATGAACCAGTCAATTACAAATCGATGAATGTTTTACATTAGCGTTTTCCCAGTACAAGCCCGTAACCAACACCCTCACTGTTTTTGGCTTGAACTCGAGGCTGGAATCCTGTTTCTGCCCACTTTTTAATTCGCGGACCGATTTTCTCGATAATTGTACAAATGCGACTTTGGCAATGGCGATTCAAATTCATGCATAGGTTTTACACTTTTATTTAAGCAATAACACGCCACTCCCTCTCTGGTTATCCTTTATTAGTCCAAAGAGCAGCCCAAAATACCTCAAAACAGTTTTTGTATTTTTAATCACTAGGGTTACACGAATGACGCGTTGATTTAGCGGTGTGCTCTTTATGGGTTTAAAAGTTTGAACAATTGTCATGATTCTGGCCTCAAACCGGAACATAAGATGTTGAAGCATTAACGAGGACAAGCATAATTTGTGCCGATGATACTGGGACATTTTCGCGCGAAGCACACGAAAAATGTTCAATTTCATACTATTTCAGCTCAAAATGAAGGTGACGACTGGTATTTGATGGACCAGCAGTGTGCGCAAAGCGTGCAAAAGTTAGCAAGTAATATTTTGGCCCAAAACACAGTGTTGAATCTTAATGGCGTATATATATTTTAAGCACGGATTTTGAATTCTCAATGCACGGATTTTTAATCTCACTGCACGAAAGTGCCAGGAGGCACGTTAAAATAGCCCCTGAGCTGCAAGTGCAACTTGTGAAAACCTAGACTAGACAGGGATCAATGACTAAGTATTCTGGACCATCAATAGACCATTTAAAGTGAGGTATACATTCATTTACATTAGACCTTTGTGGCCTAATCCTTTTTATTAGCCAATAAAAGATTACTAAACTCATTGTACATACCAGATTTTTGATATTTCAGTCAGGTTCACAGTTAATAAGTTGAGTTCTCTATACACCATGATTTGAAGTCACAATGAACATCTCCTGAAAGTGGTAACTGTACAGTTCACTTCAAGTTGACATCACTGAAACCTAGTTGTGAAAATTCAAAAATAAGATCTTAAAATGTGGCAACATTTTACAAGAACAAACATGTTTTTAGGTTTCTGAAATTGGGCTGCACTTACCATAATCATGATAATATGTAAGAATCCTACCCCAAAATTACATGGGAGGCCTAGCCTAAAGTACTATAAACATGATAAATGATTAGTATACAAGCATTGAACGTTTACAAGTTCAAAGGTATGAATATCTTCATGAAGTGAAATATGGAATGTTCCATTCAACAAGGCTGTTACCGAGTTGAATAAAACAGTTCACATTTCACAGAATGCAAATATTTTTCCATTGAACAAATAAAAACATTCAAAATTTGTTTTAACTCATTATCTTAAGGGCTGGGGTATGAACGTTTGGACAGTATTTATTTTGGGACATTAGAGCACATCAGACATATCGAATTGCATTCTGAATACGAAGAATGTCATTCTGATATCAAATAATTAGGCATGGCAACTTTTAATCATAAGTTAATCTAATAATATTTGAAACAGGGCACAATATGGTGCTCAGCCCAAATGTACCCTGATTGTAAAACAACCCTTATAAAGGTAAATGTTGAAGAAATAAATGCCACTATAGACTAAATGACTCGTAGCTAAAATAGGCACTCTGTATGGCACTGAGACTCGAGGCGGGTATTATGGTCTCAGGTATGTTTTTGTTTGTTAACATAGTTTTCGCTCTACATCGATCAGAAGCTCATTTTGCCTGATACTGGTCTATTTACAATTACACAAAATAATGTAAAAGAAGCCAGAAAGACTGTGCTCATCCCACAGTGCCCTGTGCAAAGCATGTATTTGCAGTCTGCACATATGTGCTACACCTTGTTCTGCACAGATTAGGCTAATGAAAGTTGATTCTTAGTTTCCCGTCACCCGCCCGCATTGCCTTTTCAGTTTGACCGAAACTTTCATTATTTTCATAAAAAAGTCAATTATCTGCAAATTGAGATGGCAATAATCAAAATTGAAACTCTCAAAATGTCTGACATCCCCTGCTGATCATAATCAGCAGTTTTACCTCGTCATGTTTCAAGTGACTACAAAATTGCAAACACTTAAAAAAAAAATTCAGATATTTTTTTTGAATCTGTTGCAAAATGTCTGTAATGATGATCTTAGCATTAATACCCGTTTTGAGATGGTCTTTCATCAACAATATATAGGTAATAGCCATATACAAAAGTTTTGACAATAATGAATTTTTCCAAAATAATGAATTTAAAATCATGGCCTCATATTTCACTGAAAAAAAATGTGATTGGAAACTAATCATTTCACTTCATTAGCCTTATCCTAGGCTAATTTGCATATTGTGTACAAGTACATTGTACAGCAGAACATCCTACTTTTGTTCAATCAGACTGCAGGAAAGTACATGTGATGAAACTGGTCATTGTTAAGTGTGAAATATGCCATTATCCTGCATGGGGCAATGCAAAATGTGCCCTTGTAAACAATTCCGTCCGACATGCTGGTTTTTATGTAGCCCTTAATTTGTCCATTTTTTTAAAGGTAATTGACTAAAACAACTATTGATTCATTTTCTACATTTTAAAAATTCATGGATACTTCACAGGAATAAATAAATACAATTTTGTGCAGTTTTTACAGGAAACACTTCTTAGAAAAGAAAATTCATGCATGTCGGACGGAAAATTCAGTGTTTACATTTTTAAAATGGCAAGAAATCTAAAGATGATGACATATGGCTTTAATTTTTATTTTTATTTTATAAGGTGTGTATTTATTGTGTAAGTACAAAAAAATAAAACAATTGAAAGATTATAAGTGCTCAAGGAGCCCTTGTTACTTGTTTCCAAAAAATCTGTCCGACATGCTTGTGTTTTTGTATACCCATGAAAAAAACGTCAAAATAGTTAAGAAATCTTGTAGTTTTCATAAAAAAAAGTTTATTTTATGAAAGAATAGATATGAATCTTACATAAAATGTATTGTAACTTCATTTCTAAGAAGTAAGTTTCAAAATTACGCAAGTTGGGGACCAATTTTCAATTGATTATTATGTCGGACGGAATTTGTCAATTTTTCCATAATTACATCTTAAATAAATAGAGGTCAATACTTTATATAAGTATACACAGCATTAATACATGACCTTATCTTTATAATGCAGGTAAAAAATATTAAATTTTGAGAAGTTGCCAAAAAAGTCAACATTTCATTCCGTCCGACATGATGCATTCCGTCCGACATGGCCCATTTTTGAGATGTTGCCGTTTCCATGACAATGATTGTTGAATAAAGATTGCATGAGAAATTTAATTTATGAATGTTCCTTTGACTATTTGGCAGTGACTTTATAAAATATTGTTGTAAGTTTCGATAGAATATCAATGTGAATGTCAAAAGCCTGGGAACCCCATTTCTATCGATTCCGTCCGACATGGTCACTTTTTCCCGTCCTACACGAAGCCATCAAAGAGTTTTCAGACAATACTGCCATAGCATGATAGCTACATGTATGTACCATATCCATACCCAGGTAAAATTAAACCAGTCCAGTACTTCTGGAACAAAAATAACAGCCATATTTGCTATCAAATTCCGTCCGACATGATTACGACAATTTAACAGGCCCAATAGAGATCAAAGTGCATACTTTGTGTACTACAGCACAAAAGTGGAACTGTGACCAGCAATAAAAATGTGCGCCAACAAGATCCCATCTTACTTTTTGGATGATTAGCTGTATTATTTCCATAATGGCTCTTAAAATTTTTTGCCAAAAGGCTTGATGAACCCATATTTTGATGATCCCCCCCCCCAAAAAAAACAAACTTTATTGCTCACTCCCTTTTAGCCTGCCAAAATAAATATATGCCCAGAGTACATGAGTACATTAATTATCCTGCTGCACCACATTAATTAATTTGCACCATGATACATAGTTACATACATGTACATGTCTGCATTTTTTGACCCTTTTTGATTGACTGAAGACATAAAAAAAACCTCTATTTTTTCTTTTTTGTTTCTTTTTGGGTCAAAAAAAGTGGGAATTTTGCCTTTGGCAATTGAGGGAATCTGCCCCCCTGGTTGCCACTGAAACTAATAAAGTTCATACATGAATGACTGTACAGGCTTGTACAAGTGCTTGCTGCAAAATATCTGTTACCATGGCATATATACACGCGTGACAACAAGCGTGTGTATTGGACCTTGTGGAAAATAATATGCACTGGACGGCTGGCAGTATGCGCTTAATTTATAAAAGGAAATCTGAAAGAAATAATAATCATTAGCATATAAATTTCTACCCATCTATTCTACATGCATTATATCTGTAAGCCTCAAATTTGCCAATTCATACAGTTATTGACTTATTGTAGTCATCTGTATTAGTAGTGTATTAATGTCTGAATTATATTTAAAATAGTCCCCAAAACATCCAAAATATTCTTACACTTAGGCCTACTGCTTGTAACTGCCTCAGCAAATTTGAAATGGCAGTTGGTGATCATGTGACGTACCCGGTATGCAAATTATAGCTCTCGACTGCCTATTTTGTCTTCCATACATGCCACATGACTGCCTATTTTGAATCTGTTCAAGTTTGAGGGCCATTAGGGGGTAACAAAGGGGTCAAAGGTCAAGATTTTAAAAATGCTCCAATTGAGCTGAAATTTAAACACAATGATCCTTTATGACATTCTAAACATGTTAAAGATGTTTTTAAATTCATTTAAGGTCATTAAGGGGTCATATAGGGGTCAAAGGTCAAGTTTTCAAAATGCTTCAATTTAGGTGAAATTTAAATGCAATGATCCTTATGACATTCTTAACATGTTTTAAATATTTTAAAATTCATTTAAGGTAATTAAGGGGCTATACAGAGGTCAAAGATCAAGTTTTCAAAATGGCAGCTTTCACGATCAAGGTACCGTATTCATTCCAATAAGCGCCCAGGACGCTTAACAAAGTCATTTTGGGTGGGCGCTTATTTTTAGCGGGTTTACCAGGTTTTTTGTAATGGGCGTCGTCTATTAGAGAGGAATTTACGCATGTTACAAAAGGGTCCTTGACATTCTAGTACTAGTAGCTTTTCTGATGCAGAATATGTATAAGTACAAGTTTACACAGGACTTGTAGTCCTCCAGCTATTTCACTGTATCGACATCGTATTGTTGTCTATCTGTCACTTCAACATTAATGGTACCCAATTGCAAATTGGAAATACCCTAGATGGGCGCTTATTGGGGCATGGGCGCTTATTGGAATGAATACGGTATTAAAATGGCAATTAATGAAACAGTCTTATCAAAATTAATCTTATCCAGCACAGTATTGCTGGCATTTGCTGCTTGATCAGATCGTCACAATCATCCACCTAACTTACCTCGTGCCCTTTGCGTGCCCTTGCAAAGGGCACAGTTGCTCTAGTTTACTTATTTTCCCGGCCAGGCTAAACTACATGACTGCATAATTTAATGCAAGTGCAACTGCCAATTTTAAATGTCTTCAACTGCTTTCTATGGCAGTCGAAGCATTTAACTCTATGGTACGACTGCCTATTTAAGTAGTCATTTGTCTTCGACTGCATTTAAAGACTGTCTATGCAGTTCAGGGGTAGCGCTAGGTTGCTTTTGGGGGTCCCGGACCCACCAAAATAGAGTTCAGACCCCCTTTTTAAAAATTTTCTACAAGTTCAGGGGTCCCTGCAGACCCCCAGTTTTTCAATCTAGCGCTATTGCAGACATACTATTTATGCTGCATTTTTGCAACTCAGACTCACCAAACTGTACTCCAGAGCCCCTACTTTTTAATTTTCTACAAGTTTGGGGGTCGCTGCGGACACTGGAGTGTTTAGTTCTAGCGCTACCCCTGATGCAGTTTTGTATGGTAAAAAGGGTTGTTACAATATTTTGCGTTCTGAATGATTGTTGACATGTAAAGGGTTCACAAAAATAACTCCCCCTCTAAAATTACAAGACATTTCTTTGCATAACTTGACATACATTTTGTTGATTTGAAAAATCCAAAAACCTGTGAATAAAGGGATCATTTTCCTACCCTCCCAAAGTTCTCCCTTTCCTTAAAAAATCTTTTTGTTTTGGCCAAAAATAATCACATTTTCCAAAAATGATGCTTTCAGAAAAAGTTGCACTTTTCCACATCCTACATACATTTAATGTACAAAAACATTCTCGATATCTTTGTTTTGATTTATTTAATGGTGTTTTTGTTTTCTTTAATTTTTATGTATACGATTACCCAGTCACCCATGCAATCATCTTGCAGTATAAAACAATGACTAATTGACATGTACGGGGTTTTTCTAGAAGATTTTATTGAGCCGGTGTGTCAAAAATGGTAAAATCAATTTAGGAGTTACAAAACATTTCTTTGCATAACTTAACATTCATTTTGTTGATTTGAAAAATTAAAAAACCTGTGAATAGAGGCATCTTTTTGCTACCCTACCAAAGTTATCCCTTCTCAAAATCTTTTTGTCTTGGTCAAAAATAATCACATTTTTTCAAAAATGATGCTTTAAAAAAAGTTGCGCTTTTCAACATGTAATGTACAAAACTTTCTCGGTATCAATGTGACAATTGATTTAATTTTTTTTTCCTTCACCTTTTTGTCTCTGAACTCTTAGTCACCCATGCAACCATCACGTAGTGCAAAATAATGATTTGTTGTTAAGCCAATTTTGACATAAATGAGGATGTTGAAAAGTGCAACTTTTTTTGAAAGCATCATTTTTTGAAAATGTGATTATTTTTAGCCAAAACAAAAAGATTGTCAGACGAAAGAACGTTGGGAGGATAGAAAAACAATTCCTTTATTCGCAGGTTTTTAAATTTTTTCAAATCCACGAAATGTATGTCAAGTTATGCAAAAAAACGTTTTGTAATTTTAGGGGAGTTATTTTTGTGAACCCTTTATATTTAACAGCTATGTAAATGCATATACCACAAACCTCACAAATCACTCTTTCCCTTTCATTTGACAGGTAATCGTTTAAATTATCATGATTATGTTGCAATTCTATGGCTATTGGCTACGTAAACATGTACCACTCACTACCGGATACCGGTACTGATAATGTATCGTGCGAGTCCGGACTCGGACTCGAGTCCACTTTTTGTTGGACTCTGACTTGGCTCGGACTCTGACACCAAAAGACTCGGCTCGGCTCGCACTCGGACACAAAAGGACTCGGACTCGAAGCCGAGTCTGGTCCGAGTCCAGTCCAATTAAATCCATGTAAAATGTGAAATGATTATCTAAAAATGTCAAAATAGATCTCAAACTCAGACTTTACTTATTTGGCCATTTTACAAATTAATTGGGGCTGTCAAATCTGTGATCTGTCATATATCCTGCATATCCACCAAATTATTTAGATTTATCTGTCACTTATTAGAATCATATATTATTGTTATCATTAATGAAATAATTGATAATTAAATGCAAATTTTATTTTTATTTGGACTACATAAAAATATCTAAAAGTTCTTTCATGGAACTTTCCAATCCAATCTTGAAAGGGAGAAACATGCACACTGGACCATACATCTCAGCTCAGTAAATTGAAATATGGCTGTAGGGTGCACATTTGTGTGGGACAATTTTGAAAAGATGTTTAGAATTACAGGTGAATTTATGTTAGTATTATTATTTATATTATGACGATGATGATAACGATGATGATAACGAGAATGATAAACGATGATGATGATGATGATGATGATGTTATTTTCTATAATATATTTGAATACATTGCAATTCATTTACATGTATGCTTCTCTAGTCCCTGGGTGCAAGTTCACTGTGCGTTTACATGTAGTGTGCCACACACACACAGATAGCCCCACATGACTGCTGTGAGTGCTGTCTGATACAGGTGGTCTAGACATAGTAGTTTTTGCCATCAGGAGTTACCTGTTCATGGGTATGGAACTTTGAAGGGGTGTGTGTACGCGCGGTTGGTTGGTTGGTTGGTTGAGTTGTGTTGAGTCTTTGATCTGTTAAAAGTGTAGGGTGGGGTGGGTGGGGTTTGGTAGGGTGCGTACGTGTTTGCGGGCAAACGAGGACACGCACAAGATTTTTCACCCTAAACTGTGGACTTACTTCCAACCGAGGACAGTCCGCAATCTCAAACTGCTGCAAAAGACCTCAAATGCATGCTAAATGCTTTATAACGCTATTTGCCTGAAACCGAGGACCACACGTGGGCTGTTTCACAATCAGGGTACACATTTCAAAATCCATGTTTCTTAGCATCCTACTGCTTTATGAAAGAAGCTGAAGGATTTCTTTTAATTTATAAATGAAGTATGTCTGCTCCCCTTAAAATCACACATTAAAGAAATCACACAAATGCCTTAGTTTTTTCATTATATGGTGAAACGTTCACTTTTTTTTGACATTTTGATGTTTCATCTTCAAAAAGCACATTTGGAAAGCTGTAATTTATACAGTAAATGAATTTTAAATTTACTACTGGGTGACTTTTCTAAATGTAGTTATAGGCACCTAAGTTTTGAAATTAAAATCATTTGCATATTTGAATTACAGAAAAAATGTGACCCAAAGAAAGATTTGTCAAAAATCTCCAAAATAATGTCCCCTCCTTTACATTTGATTTTATGAAGCACTATAAATCAATTTAAAGCCCTTCCAAATTGTGCAGAATGGGTGAAAAGTTTCATGTGTATCTTGTGATTCAAAGTACCAAAAATCAAGATTGTACATCAAGTGGCGGAGTCGGGACGAGTGTTACCATGTGATGTCAAAAAAACATGTCCCTCCTTTACAGCATTATTCTATCTGCAATATATTTTTGCAGTTAGGTACCATGTTTTTAAATTACATTTTTAATAGCTTAAGGTGCAACCATTGTAGGGATAAGAACCAATTTTTGAAATTCACTATAGATTTGTTTCTTTTGCCACATCATAAAATGTCCCCTCCTTTACGCTTGATAATACAAAATCATGACTTTGTCCAATTTTATATATTCCCATACTGATAGAGTGGTGAAAACTAATTAAATTTCATAATAGGAACTGCTGACAATAATTAAGTGTGATTTGTGGAGAAATAATTTGCTATTCCAATTTTAAGATTTCAACCTGTCATAAAAAATGTGTCCCCTCCTTTACGATCAATGGTTTTTGCATTTTATTCAAATAATAGGATTGTCTTTGTTTGAACTAAAGAAAAGTGAACCTAGAAATATGGGATGGACACAAGCAGACATAAAAATAGCAAAATCCACTTGGTCAATGTTATTATTTTGATTTTAATGCTCTAAATAGGCAACAAAAATATGTAAAGGAGGGGACATTTTTTGACACATTTTCCTTCATATCTCAAAAACGCTAGGTAGCATCACCGCCAAACTTGCCATGAGACAAGATACTAACCCATTGCTTCATGTAAATGCATATTTGTGTAGATTTCACTTGTTTTGGTAAACTTGCAAGTAACTTCCCTTAGTCAAATTCAATATTTGAGCCATTTCCATCAGTTAACATGATTCTGCCAAATATTGATGTTTAAATAATATACAATCTGTATATCATTTGAAAGCTCTATTTGTCAGCAATATTATTAGACAACTTTGGAGTTGAAAAAAGGCAACATCAAATCATTGTAATGCTGTTTGTAAACTTTGGTATTTGGCCATTTTCCTTGATATATCCAATTAAAAAATAATATTTGAAAAAAAACCAGTGGTTAACTGGCTAAATAATTGTTAGAACTTGAAAATTTGATATATTTAAACTACTTTAACACTTAACACAATCACATTAAGATACTCTGATTGTGTACCCTGATTGTGAAACAGCCCACGTGTAAAAACTACCGTCTGTACATGTAGGTGATGGCTAAAATTCCGTTTCGTATTATACACACAACAAATCTGCCATTTTAGTCCACGGTTAGGCGATGAAAACATCATACACACGTCCTCGGCTAGATAGCAAAGCACAATGTCCTCGGACTTGGCGACAAACACACACAGGGGTGGGTGTGTATAGGGAGAGCGGTGTGTGGTGTAGTGTACAAAACAAATGTAGTGAGTGACTTATGGCCAATGACCTTCTTTTTCTACAATTTTATCATCAAAAACTTATTTAGAAACAAAATGATATAAAATTTTGCTCCATTTTTGGGATAAAATGACAAATTTTTTCAAAATGTTATACCAAATGACCCCAGAATTTTATACCCTTGAAAATATCCCTTTTTCATTTTGAGTGCATTTTTATAACTCATACTAAGCAATGCCAGTAGACAGACACATGACACATCATAAGTTGAATGACCCCCCCCCCCACACACACACACACCCAGACATGGACTTCGAGGACAGTCTTAAGTAAGTAAATGTGCAACGCTTTTGATATTTTGATGTTTTGGGAGACTGGGAGGGATCAGAACAAAAAATGATGGAGCCTATTCTTGACTGTGTAATATTCCTTCACCACATTGCCTTACGGGGACAGTCTTATACGATGGATAGTTTAGTAACTATAACTCGGCATACTGAGTTATAGTGCACTCTATTTATATCTTTTCCACAAATAAGAAATATCACAATATGTGGGCTCATTTTGGGCTCCAAGGATGTAGACGAGGAACTCTCAAGGACAGTTTTGGCCTGCATGGATGATTTTAATCCCATTGTACCAGAGTCTGGGCGTACATGGATGATTTTAATCCCATTGTACTATACTACCATACCAAAGTTGAGATAATTGATCTACATTGATCTCATCTTTTGGGTGTGTTCAACATTCCCTGAGTTGGCAAAACCTGCAATCTTCATGGAGTAATTTACTTAGTGCAAAAGTGGTCAAAATATTGCTCTGCAAAATTGCTTTATTTTCATGATTTGGATTTATCATATTGAGCAGCATTCTCCTTGTGATGTTTCTGCACTGTGTAGAGAGGGTCTACAAAATCTCTGAGGTAAAACTGACAAATGCAAGATATATTTCTTGATGCTTGAAGTTTGGATTTCTTAAACGTACAGTGCATCCCTATGTACCGCTGCAAGACTTCAGGTCCGTAGATGTCATTATGTTTATGATAAAGACTGAAGTCTTGCTGGCAAGACTAATACGATGGACAGATAGTACGTGAATGAGGACATCGTATAAGTTCCTTGTACTAGCCTGCCCTGGTCCATGACTACTGAGTTTGATGCAACTTTGAAATCTAAAGCTGCTTGCCTAGTAGCCCGTTGCCTAGCATAATAATTATAACATCTGCATCTCGCATGCATCTGTACATGTATAGGCCCCGTGCAAACTTTATCATGGGACTCTATCCTACAGGCTATATTCTACAGGCTACAACACATACAATGTACACAATGATAAGTAACAAGTACTTTTAAGCTTACCTACGGTAGACGTCCTACCCGATTCATTCTGAATGATAAGACCCGTAAATTGACGGGATTAACACGAACTTGCAGTTTCTGGACAGTTTCCACAGTCGTAGACGATAATAAATCGGACACACGGCCATTAAATCCCACCGTTTTTCTATGATGAACGACTTTTTCTCATAATCATGATAATCTCGGTTGACATCGCGCGGCCTTCCTGTTAGCCTGTATCTGAAACGGGGTGAACGTGCAGTTCGGCAAAATCGCCAAACGGGATGTATTATACGGTATACCATGAGGGCCAATATTTTCCCACAAAAAAATTTATCCCAGAAAAATATTTATCTAAAAAAATTATCCCAGAAAATTGCTTTTTCCTTTAATAAATCCGGCCTATAGGCCTATCCGGACTTTTTACGTCACTAACACTATAAACATGAAAATGTTGTCTGGTGGGGAAAAACACATTACAAAGATATAAGCCACGAAAAACTCCTGTGAAAAGCATGAAAATGCCCGGAGATAGAACCAAGCCAAAACAAACCCAGGAGATTTCCCGACAACTTACATCCTCTGGTACAAAGATAATAACCACCAGTCAACTACTGTTCATACAATCAAATCACACATCATGGAAGTTATTTTAAAATAAAAATACATGGAGATTGGAGATGATCTGTGTCCAGTAAAGAGAATGCACAAGGCAAGAAGCACAAAACATGAAGAGGATTCATTATTCATAAGAAAACAACATATAATTAATTGTACACAGAAGTTGTAAAAAAAAGCGAAATCTCTAATCGAAAGGGAAAGACGACATCACGACAAACCAAACCTACCCACCCCAACACACCCACTCCAAAAATTTGACAGATGTTCCAAAATGTTTGTAATTTGTCAAAAATTGGAAACAATAAAATAAGTGACTAAAACAATGAGCCCATGGTTATTTACTTATTTATTTATTTACTTCTTTTTCTCTTTTTTCTTTCTTTCTTTCTTTCTTTCTTTCTTTCTTTCTTTTTTTTCTTTCTTTTTTCCTTTTTTTCATTTCTTTCTTTTTTCTTTTTCATTCTTTCCTTCTTTTTTCTTTTCTTTTTCTTTATTTCTTTATTTCTTTCTTTAATTAATTAATTAATTAATTAATTAATTAATTAATTAATTAATTAATTAATTAATTAATTAATTAATTAATTAATTTAAATTAATTAATTAATTATTAATTAATTAATTAATTAATTAATTAATTAATTAATTAATTGTATTTATTTATTTATTTATTTTATTTTATTTATTATTTGTCTGTTTTATTCATTTAATCATGTATTTATTTATTTTCATATTTTTTCCTCTCCCGTGTAAACTTTTAAAGTACGACGGTGCTCATACATTTCGTCAGCCTGCTACGCGAATTGCCTAATAACTACTAGTAGTAAAAAATATGGTTCAAGCATGCATTTAAACATATTTATTCACCAATCTTTGCACAGGAACAAATGATAATGATACAAATGAAAGGGAATAAGGGACCGTTCACAAACACTTGTAAGGGGGAGGGGCCTGATGCATAAGGGGGGCCTGACAATTTTGACCCTCCTAAGGGGGGGGCCTGAAAAAATGACCACAAATTTTCCTGGAAAAATTTTCCTGTAAAGGGGGGCCCCGAAATATTTTCGCGATAATTTTTTTTTTTTTGCATCAGGCCCCTACAAATGTTTGTGAACGGTCCCTAATCCGAAATAATTAGGGTGATGACGTAACTGATGCATGCTTGAAACCACATTTTTTTAATCCATGGCTTTTGTTTACTAAGTGCATAAGCAAATAACATTTATAGTAAAAAAAAGATATGTTAGATAGACGGATACTACGTTGCTCATGCTCAGGAATTCTATAATTTGCCTGCTAGTTTGTTTGGGATCATAAGCTGTTTACGCTGACAGCAGTGTGACTCAGTATTTAGCCTGAGTCCTCGGCCTCTCACTCGCCAAATATCTAATATGGCGGCTAAACATGCCGTAGTATTCAAGACTGGAGGATTTAGCCTAACTCAGTACTTTTGAGTGTCGTCTCTCATAGTTTAAGTTCTCTAGACCCCTATTGCAGTTTGAGACCCCTATCGCAGTTTTAGAGCCCTATCGCAGTTTTAGAGCCCTTTTATGGTTTTGCACCCGTTTCTGAATTTTTATACACCGATTAGACGCACACCTTTCTCGGCCGGTTTTACATCCCGTTACTGCGTTTAGACCCGTTTCCGAGTTCTAGAGCCATTATGGAAATGTACACCCTTTCTGTGTTTAGACCCCTTTCTGAGTTTTAGATCCCTTTTCTTAGTTTAAATCCCTTTCTGTGTATAGACCCCTTTCTAAGTTTTAGACTCCTTTTCTTCTTTTACACCCCTTTCTGTGTTTAGACCCCTTACTGAGTTTTAGATCCCTTTTCTTAGTTTAAATCCCTTTCTGTGTTTAGACCCCTTTCTAAGTTTTAGACCCATTTTCTTCTTTTACACCCCTTTCTGTTTTTAGCCCCCCTTTCTGTTTTTAGCCCCCTTTCTGAGTTATAGACCCCTTTTCTTATTTTACATCCCTTTCTGTGTTTAGACCCCTTTCTGTTTTTAGCCCCCTTTCCGAGTTATAGACCCCTTTTCTTAGTTTACATCCCTTTCTGTGTTTAGACCCCTTTCTGAGTTTTAGACCCCCTTCTTATTTTATATCCTTTCTGTGGTTAGACCCCTTTCTGAGTTATAGACCACTTTTCTTCTTTTAAACCCCTTTCTGTTTTTAGCCCCCTTTCTGAGTTATAGACCCCTTTTCTTATTTTACATCCCTTTCTGTGTTTAGACCCCTTTCTATTTTTTTCTTACATCTTCTGTTTAGAGCCCCCTTTCCGAGTTATAGACCCCTTTTCTTAGTTTACATCCTTTCTGTGTTTAGACCCCTTTCTGAGTTTTAGACCCCTTTTTGGATTTTACACCCCTTTCTTAGTTTTAGACCCTTTTTGTTTAGACCCCTTTCTGAGTTATAGACCACTTTTCTTCTTTTACACCCCTTTCCTTCTGAGTTATAGACCCCTTTTCTTATTTTACACCCCTTTCTGTGTTTAGACCCCTTTCTGAGTTTTAGACCCCTTTTCTTATTTTACACCCCTTTCTGTGTTTAGCCCCTTTCTGAGTTATAGACCCCTTTTCTTATTTTACATCCCTTTCTTTCTGTGTTTAGACCCCTTTCTGAGTTTTAGACCCCTTTTCTTATTTTACACCCCTTTCTGTGTTTAGACCCTTTCTGTATTTTACAACCCCCTTTCTTCTTTTACACCCCTTTCTGTTTTTAGCCCCTTTCTAAGTTTTAGACCCCTTTTCTTATTTTACACCCCTTTCTGTTTTTAGCCCCCTTTCTGAGTTTTAGACCCCTTTTTGAATTTACACCCCTTTCTGAGTTTTAGACCCCTTTCTGATGTTTAGACCCCTTTCTGCGTTTTAGACTACTTTTGGATTTTACACCCTTTCTGCGTTTAGACCCTTTCTGGGCTTAGACCATGGGTTTTGTATTTTAAACCTAGCGGTGTCTTAGACCCTATTTTGTATCTTACAACCCCAAAAAGGACCCCTTTTTAAGACTCAGAAACCCCTTTCTAAACTGCAGAAACTTTTGGGTGTAAATCCTGCGTTTAGACCCTAAAACTGAGTCAGACCCCTTCTTTACATCCCTTTCAGAAAGACCCTTTTTTGAAAACTCAAAAAGGGTGTTAATTCAAAAGGGTCTAAAACTCAGAAAGGGTGTAAACACAGAAAGGGATGTAAACTAAGAAAAGGGGTCTATAACTGGAGAGGGGCTAAAGACAGAAAGGGATCTAAACACAGAAAGGGGTGTAAAATAAGAAAAGGGTCTAAAACGCAGAAAGGGTCTAAACACAGAAAGGGATGTAAACTAAGAAAAAGGGTCTATAACTCAGAAAGGGTCTAAACACAGAAAGGATATAAAATAAGAAAAGGGTCTATAACTCAGAAAGGGTCTAAACACAGAAAGGGATGTAAAATAAGAAAAGGGTCTATAACTCAGAAAGGGTCTAACCACAGAAAGGGATGTAAACTAAGAAAAGGGGTCTATAACTCGGAGAGGGACTAAAAACAGAAAGGGATCTAAACACAGAAAGGGGTGTAAAATAAGAGGGAAAGGGGTCTAAAACTCAGAAAGGGGTCTAAACACAGAAAGGGATGTAAACTAAGAAAAGGGTCTATAACTCAGAAAGGGGTCTAAACACAGAAAGGATGTAAAATAAAAAAATAAACTCAGAAAGGGGTCTAAACACAGAAAGGGATGTAAAGGGTCTATAACTCAGAAAGGGGTCTAAACACAGAAAGGATGATGTATAGAAAGGGGTAAACACAGAAAGGGATGTAAACTAAGAAAAGGGGTCTATAACTCGGAGAGGGGGCTAAAAACAGAAAGGGATCTAAACACAGAAAGGGGTGTAAAATAAGAAAAGGGGTCTAAAACTCAGAAAGGGGTCTAAACACAGAAAGGATGTAAAAAGAAAAGGGATCTAAAACTCAGAAGGTCTAAACACACAAAAGGATGTAAAATAAGAAAAGGGGTCTATAACTCAGAAAGGGGTCTAAACACAGAAAGGGATGTAAAATAAGAAAAGGGTATATAACTCAGAAAGGGGTCTAAACACAGAAAGGATGTAAAATAAGAAAAGGGATCTAAAACTTAGAAAGGGGTCTAAACACAGAAAGGGATGTAAAATAAGAAAACGGGTCTATAACTCAGAAAGGGACTAAAAACAGAAAGGGTGTAAAATAAGAAAAATGGTCTAAAACTTAGAAAGGGTCTAAATACAGAAAGGATTTAAACTAAGAAAAGGGATCTAAAACTCAGTAAGGGGTCTAAACACAGAAAGGGATGTAAACTAAGAAAAGGGTGTATAACTCAGAAAGGGGGCTAAAAACAGAAAGGGATGTAAAAGAAGAAAAGGGTCTAAAACTTAGAAAGGGGTCTAAACACAGAAAGGAAAAAAAACTCGGAACGGTGAAACTTGTAAACAAGGTATCTAATCGGAGTATAGTATTATAAAAACGGAAAGGTTAAAAATGAAAACAGGGTGTCTAATCGGAGTATTAAAAACTCGGAACGGTGAAAAATGAAAACAGGTACTAGTGTAGCTAATCGGAGTAAAAGCTCAGAACGGTGAAAAATGAAAACAGGGTATCTCTTCGGAGTAAAGAAACTTGAATCTGTGAAAAAGCTAAACAGTGGTTTACTCTTCGGAGTATTAACAATTCGGGAACTGTGAAAAATGGAAACATGGGCATTTCAATACTGTATAAAAATATTATTAAGGGAGTGTTCATAAATACTTTGGTATACTTTTGTATTATATTTCACCAGTTTAGCTTCAATATGGCATATTTTTTGCTCGCTTCGCGCGCATTTGTACCACAAACTTATTTTGGCGGCAAAAGGTGCTGGATTCACTGGACTTCAAGAAATTTTCTCTAACCCCAATGTCAAAAAGAAATCTATGCCACTGTTAATGATGTATAATATATTTTTGGTTTCTTTTTTAGGACATGAAGGGGGGAATCAAAAAATATTTTAGACCATAATTGATGTTGAATATATCAAATATTTAATTAAGGGAACTGGAATGAGCGCCCTTCGACAGCATTTTTTTTGTGGGACATGAGAGCACATCAGACCTATCGAATTGCATTCCGAATACGAAGAATGTCTTTCTGATATCAAATAATTTTCATTTTATGAAATTCACGATATAATACAAATTTGATGTTGAATATATCAAATATTTCATTAAGGGAACTGGAATGAGCGTTTTGAGCGTTTCGACAGCATTTTTTGTGGGACATGAGAGCACATCAGACCTATCGAATTGCATTCCGAATACGAAGAATGTCTTTCTGATATCAAATAATTTTCATTTTATGAAATTCACGATATAATACAAATTTTATGACAAATTATTAAAATTTGATATTTTTCACATTTTGGAGATATAACAGTTCTCGAAGTAAATTTTATAAATTTAATGATATAGTCTTAACGGTGTATGTAGCTGGGAGGAAAAGCCGACGATCAATTGAAAATTTTGACCTTTCATATTGAAGATATGGATTTTTTCCCAAAAAGACATAATTTGTTTCAAATTTGTCAAATTTTCAATTGATCGTCGGCTTTTCATCCCACCTACATACACTTTAGGTAGAAATCATCAGATTTATAAAGTTTCCTTCGAGTACTGTTAAATATCAATTTATAATGAGTTGACATAAAATGTGTATTAGGCCTACATTGCGAATTTAAAAAAAATCAAAATTATTTGATATCAGAAGGCCATTCTTCGTATTCAGAATGCAATTCGATATGTCTGATGTGCTCTAATGTCCCACAATAAATACTGTCCAAACGTTCATACCCCTTCCCTTAATATAAGCTTTTAATTAATATATATCCCAATTTAAAATGTAGTTTGCCCTATCTGTGCCGGACCTTTAGTTACGACGCTATGCATGCGCAGAAATGTAGCAAAGGTCAACGCACTTTCGGCTTGGTGCAATTTTACTAATAGGCCTACGCTTAGTTGTTGGTCTACTCTTCATACTCGTTCAAACCGTTGTTCCGGGGGAGGGGGGACTCCTATAATATTGGTACGTGTCATGTGCCTGTCAATAGACCCCCATTTTTCCAGTGAGGCAAATCTGCCACCCGATGACCCCCTTTTTAAATCAGCTTAGGGGCTGTGCAATGAGCCCTGGGGAGGGTAAAATGGGGGGGGGGGGAGACTTTTTGGCAAGCCGAGAGGAGGGGGGGGGGGGGCAAGCAATTTTGGGTACACATTCAAGGGGGCGCCTTTAAAGTAAAAGGAAAACAATACGGAAACGTTTATGCAAATTTTCCTGCTCGCTGCGCCCGCAACATGTATCATTTTTAGACCATTAAGGTTTGTAAATTGAGAACCCAAAATTTGGCATGCGCAAGGGAGAGGGGAAAGAATTTTTGGCAGGCTGAGCGTGGCATATAGTCTCCTCCTCCGCCGGTAATAATGGAATCATGATCCTTGCAGTAGAGGGGTGACCGTATTTGCCGGAATGTCAAATTTGACACCCATTGTTAGTGCAAGGGGTGAATGTGAAATATTTTAATAAAGCATCACAAAAGGAATCCATTAATTTTTGGAGGCAACTTATTAATAGGCATGTCCACTAAAAATTGAAGTACTTTTAAATTGATTCAGACCTAACTTATTGGATGGGAATTGATGAAAGAAACATTTTGGCGTTTAAATAATCTTAATCGGACGTTTCATTCCAGAGATATGGCCTTTCGAGTGTCACGGTTTTATATAGGGCTGCTAGAACATGTTAAAAGTTAAAGTCCAAAAGGAATACTAACAGAAAGTGCAACTTTAAGGTACTTTTTCTTAATTTATTTATTAACTATCTTATCTGGAACATTATATTTGCTTATAACAACATGAAAATAAGATCATCCTGAAAATTTAATCGATTTTGTTGACATACAACAAAAAATATAAGACCTCAAAACCCATGGTTTGTTTGGTGAAACCTCAAGCATGATCATAGATGGCCGCCATGGAAAATATCTCCATAGAGGAGATGAACAATAAGTGCATTATTTCAAATGAAAAGCGGTAGTCTTAAACATTGTTCAATCTTTTAAGGTCAGCACATTTTATCTTCAAAAATTATTATATTTCATCATGGCATAAGTTTGGTAACATTAATCACTACCAATTTTGAGAAATTTGCTCCAACTCAAAGGTTATCTTTACTACATTGAGCAATACACTGTGTGTGCATGGAAGCCATGATGGTCCCGGTTTTTATACTCCTATTATGACGTTAAACGCCAAAAGAGGAAACCGAGATCTAACACAAAATAACTAGCTGAAACCAATAATTTAATTTCTTTGCAATATATTTAATTCTTATTTCAAGTTACTACAAATCAAATTGATTCTGAATAAAATGTACTCACTAAATAAAGACGTGATGTCGACCAGCCAGCTCGCAATCAACTGACTCAACAAGGGCGGGGCAGTCTTTGCCAAGCTGGCTTAGTCGTCAATGCGCCGACTCATAAATAGTTAAAAGGTTAGGTTAACGAGGTCATGGTGTCTCCATCCGATTATAATGAAATCGGGAACGGGGCTCCATAACATCCGCCTCCCCTTTTTTTGAATCGTCTCATACGATTTGATTTTTTTAAATTAATCAACACATTATTTTACACTACACTTACTTTTTAATTGACATCATTTATGAAACTTACTTAATTTAATAATTCCTATTGAGTTTGAATTGCCAAGACCTTATATTCCTACCAGCGGTACTCTTGCTTCCGGAGTACGGGCCTCTAGTAATTTTGATAACAAAATGCGCGCAACCAGAGTCGCCGTTCTCCTTCCACAGAGTCATTTAACTAAGAAGCATATGCATCCCGCGCGGATATGCATACTCCGCTAATCGAACAAGTAGCTGTCGTCAAGTCCAGTAAGATGAAAGAACTAGAAGATCCTAAGGTCATGGGGAGGGTACCTCTGAATTCCATTCTGTATAAAACTCAATAAAGAACAAAACAAACAATTGATTAGCAAGCTTGCAATAACATGATTTACAATACATAATACAATATAACATACATTTCAGAAACATACATTTTCTTGAGTCAAATATTTTCTTGATCTCATAATTTGTTTCTCCATTACTTTTATCTTCATAATGTCAACTTATTCTGAAATACTGACATAATTCAATCAACTTATCTGCGTATTTTGCCAATTTTATACTGAAAGTTGACATCAAATTATTCTTAAATGTTCACACAAAATGCCTGAATAACATGTCCGATTCCGGTACCTCTTGCAGGCAATCATTTCATTTCATTAAATTTTCACGACATTACCAATAAATATATACACACAATAAACATATTTTGGCATTTGTTAAAATATTTCACTTTTCCTGCTATCCTGACAGGATTTGTCTTCAAAAAGTCCAGAGTGGCATCAGTAAGATGGTCTTCAGGTTCCCATGAATTAGACTTGCTTGAAAAGTTCTGCCACTTAATCAGGTAATGCAGTTTACCGTTGACGAATTTTCCTCTGATGACTTTTTCTACTGCATACAGTTTGTCAGTTTGTTTCTTATGTGCAGGTAATCCCGGCACAGGTAAAATAACTGAATCTTTGACAGTTTGTTTAGCCAGTAAGGGCTCAAATGAGTCTTTTGGAAGATCTGTGTCATCCAATACTGCTACAGGTGCTTGAGCTTGAAGGTCTACAGGAAGTTCATTATTTGCAGGGCGAACATACCGGTTATATGCAAATTTCATTCTATTTGCATGTATAGGCGCCTTCAAGAGTTTATTGTTCTCAAGATTTCTAACCATGAAATTCACCGGACTTGATTGTTTTATAATCAAGTATGGGCCGCACCAATGTTTGCACAGTTTCTTGGACAATCCTGGTTGTGTTACTGGGAAATATATGAATACACTGTCTCCTACCTGATATTGGACATCAGTGGCGTGTTGATCATACCGCTTTTTCATGGTCTGTTGATTTTGCTGTAGATGATGCTTGGAGATTTCCCTAGTCGTTTCCAGCTGAGTTACCAGTTGCTTGATGTGTTCTCTCACGGTTCTATCTGTTAAACGTTCTGGCTCCAGTAAGGCAACATCCATTGGTAAGATTGCTTCTCTTCCGTAGAGTAAGAAAAACGGGCTGAATCCTACGCTGTTGTCAGTAGAACTGGTTCTGTACGCAAACTGGATTGATGGCAGGTAGTCATCCCAATCTGTTTGAAACTTATTGACATAATGAGAAATAGTGTCTAGTATAACAGCATTAAAACGTTCTTGTACTGCGTTACACTGAGGATGATATGAACTGGTGTTGAGTTTATTTGTTGTCATGATACGACAAACTTCGAGCATCAGCTTTGACAGGAAATTTGTGCCTCTGTCACTTAGAAGAAACCTTGGACAACCATGATTACATATCACCTCTTTGTAAAAACAGTGAGCTACAGTACTAGCATCCATATTTTTTATTGGGACCAAAATTGGCCACCTTGTGCAGTGATCCGTGAAACACAAGACGTATCTACTGCCTGAAGTAGATATAGGAAGTGGACCTAAAATATCGACACTTACTCTCTCAAATGGTCCAGGAACTTCCATGGTCATTAACGGAGCAATTACTTTATGCTTAGGTGTTTTTCTACTAGCACATGAAACGCATGATCTAATCCAATTATCAATATCTTTGTACATACCTCTCCAAAAATATCTTTTTCGAATACTGGCATAAGTTTTGTGAAATCCAAAATGAGCAGCAAGGGCTTGATCATGATGAGCATTCAAAATTGTATCAATGTAACTATACGGTACATACAATTGTACAGTGGTCCTTTCAGGAAAATGACGTTTTGCTGGAGTGGACCAGATATGAAATAACCCACCTTCATGTAAGAAATAATGTTCAGACTCTAGCAGTATATTACGAGCTTCTTTGTTGTCATCTGGGAGATCGCCTATCTCAAGGTATCTGATCATCTTGGCTGCAAAGGAGTCTTTTCTTTGTTCCTGCTTAAAATCAGACAAATTAACACTATCATGAATGTGGGGTATATAAGTTTCAAACTTGTCCTCATTTCTGTCACTTAACCTTTTACCTTGTTGAAACCTAAGATTACGAATTGTACTGACATTTGGTTTTGTATGGCAAGGAAAAATATCATCATCTAGTGAACCAAACCCAAATGGAATCCAATTTAAAGGAATCCAATCCTTACTTTGACCTGACTTGACATCTACTTTGCTATGATTACTTGGCAATTCAATAGGAATTTGGCTAGAACTTAATGATACATTTTGATGTATTCTACTTAAAGCATCGGCATTTTGAATAGTACTACCTGGCCTATGAATTATTTCAAAGTCATACGATTGCAGTAGCAAAGCCCAACGTGCTAACCGACCTGTGACAGGTTTTCTTCCAAATATCCAACACAAAGCTTGATGATCCGTGACAATTTTGAACTTTGGACCATGCAGAAGGTAAGAAGAGTACTTTTTAACACCTTCAACGACCGCTAATGCTTCTAATTCCGTGATGGAATAATTTTTTTCAGCACTAGTTAAGGATCTTCCACCATAAGCTATAACTTTCTCACTACCATCTTGAACTTGGGAAAGAATGAATGCTAAGCCTGTAATACTCGCATCCGTTTGGAGGATAAATTGAGAATCATCAAACCTAGGATAAACCAGGATGGGCGGTTCAAGGAGTTTCTGTTTGAGTGTTTCAAACGCGTTTTGACACTCACATGACCAAACAAATGGAACATCTTTCTTTGTTAGACAGATCAGTGGATATGCAATTTGACTAAATTTTGGAACAAAACGTCTATAATATCCTGTAAAACCGAGAAACGATTTAACCTCTGAGACTTTCTTTGGAACAGGATATTTCTGAACAATTTTGGTCTTTTCTGGATCTGTGGATACGCCTTCTTGTGATATAATGTGGCCAAGATACCGAACTTTGTTATGACCAAAACTACACTTTTTGGCTTAAGTTTTAGTCCAGCTGTTCTAAAACGATCTAAAACTTGAGACAAATGACTGAGATGTTCCTCAAAAGACTTTGAAAAGATGATGACGTCATCTAGATATATTAAGGCAATTTTCCACTGTAGGCCTCTAAGAATTTCCTGCATTGTGCGCTGAAACGTGCTTGGCGCATTTTGGAGGCCGAATGGCATGACATTAAATTCATATAGACCGTCCTGAGTTATGAAAGCAGTCTTACATTTGCTACTTTCCTCTAGGCCTATCTGCCAATACCCTGATGCCATATCTAAAGTTGAGAAAAATGCTGGATTTGCAGCACCTAAACTGTCTAACGAGTCCAGAATGTTCGGAATAAGAGAATTGGTACTAAAAGAACACAGATTCAAGGGCCTGAAATCCAAACAAAATCTCAAGTCTTTTGAGTCTTTCTTTTTACTTAAGACTACATTGCTAGACCAACATGAAGTAGAAGGAGATATGACGCCGTCTTTTAACATTTGATCAACTTGCTCTCTAATAACTTTCTGTAAGTG
The DNA here is from genome assembly GCF_039555335.1 of Amphiura filiformis. NCBI lineage: Eukaryota > Metazoa > Echinodermata > Ophiuroidea > Amphilepidida > Amphiuridae > Amphiura > Amphiura filiformis. The sequence continues at coordinate 8,413 of NW_027305774.1, read as the reverse complement.
AGGAGGATGTCTGTATGGACGAGCCCTCACAGGAGGATGATCACCAGTGTTGATGACATGCTTAATTTTGGAATAATGACCCAAAGGACTACCTGAAGTTTGAAACACATCAACATAATCAGCCAACAATGATTGAAGTTCATGTTGCTGAGACGAAGTCAAGTTGTCATTTGCTAAATCAACTTGACTAAGAACTTCATCAATTTTAGATTGCGCATCTGATTTCTCTTGCACAATTTCAGGTTTAACTTCTGAAAACATCACAACGGGATCATCCTCAATAGCAAAAAAAAAAATGGACTTCGCTATCGTTTACTACAGAAAATGTTCCCAACTTAGTCCGAGGGTAAATAACAGCAGTACTGTTTGAAGGATTTAACAACAGCACTGGCACCTCAGAATAATTACCATGCGATTTTGCTCTACATACAGTATGGGCTAATTGTAAACCCAAATTGTTTAACGCTCTACCAGGAGTACAAACTCCTGAAGTTCCACCAAACACTTGGTTTTTTATTCTTGCGGAAAACACAGATTGAGAACGTGGTGGCATTTCAATACGCGAAGAAGTTCTGAGGTGAACTTTAGAATTTAGTCTGAGTGTTTTAGACTTAAAATTCAAATTTGCATCCTGAGAATTCAGAAATTTTGCACCAAGTATGAGCTCACGGTCCAAATTGGAAGTAATATGCATAGGAACCGAAAATTTTGTGCCAGAAATTATCAAAGGAATGTACGCAAGACCTACTATATTCAAACAAGAACCATTTGCTGTAACTGCACGACTATAACGAGGATTGAATACGCGCAAGCTTTTGCATACAGAAGAGTTTTGATAGCAAGTTTCATTGATCAAATTAATGTCTGCGCCAGTATCAATTAAACATGACATTTGGTCACATCCCAAATTGACTTTAATACAACAATTGTGAAAGGAAGTGTCAATATAAGCTGTGTCCCCTTCACCTACATTCTGAGATTTGACACCAGAATTACTATCTACAGATGATGCATGATAGGAAGTAGGCGGGGTTGTCAGTTTAAAGGATAACCTTCGACGTGAAATTTTGAATAACAATCGAACTTTTTGTGTCCAAGTTTTCCACAACGAAAGCACGTGGGTCTATTGAAACTTGGTCTCCTTTGGTCATGTTGGGATTTTGACCTATTGTTAGATTGATGATTCCCTCTAAATGACCCATATTGTTTGAATGAGGGTCTATTGGAGCTTGGCTTAGGCCTGGACGCTATGTCATGAACTTGCACTTTGATTTGCTCCACTTGTTCTGATAATTTTTCAATAGCGGATACTGATGCAATTTTCTGATCCTGCATAGCATTGGGATTTTCACTTACCAAGTTCACTGATGGGGTGGATGGAAGATTCGTAACTGTCTGGGCAAGGCGTGCAAAATGCACTGCTTTGTCTATAGATTCAGGTTCCTTTGAAATAACAAAAGCACGTAAGTTAGGTTTTAAACCACATATGAAATGAGTCAACTTTTCTTGTTCAGATTTACCTAGTCTGTGACAAAGCGTCAAGATATCTGAGAAATAGTCATCCAGAGACTCAGCCTCGGTTTGAATACGGCTTGATAATTTCGATTCGTTAACCCATTTCATGTCATTACCCTGAAAATGCTCAATTAATGCTGCCTTTAAATGCTCATATGTGTCTTTCTGACCGTCTGGCAGAGTTGAAACCCAAATTGATGCATTTCCTTTTAATCTAAGATTAAGGGCCAAGTGTTTCTTTGCATCTGCGAAATCACGCAACTGAGAATTTAATTCAAATCGTGCCAAAAACAATTCTAAATTCTCTTCTGGTTTGCCAGAATACGATTCTTTAAAATGCCCTTCATATTTAGACATGGTGACTATCGGTGGTGACTCTTGTTCTGGCATTGGTTCAACAAGCGTAGCGTTATCCAAAATATCTGAACAAAAGACTGGGAAAGCGGCTAAAATAGCAATGAATACACTGCAATGAATTATTATTTCCATCTATATTTCATTTACGTGTGGCAACAGACGATGGAAATAATTATAACCAACATTCTTGTGGGCTATACTCATACCCAGTATAATAATTTCGATAAACAAGGCCTACAAGATAATGCCACGCCCGTATAACACAATATTTAAAATAAATAAAATTACATACCCAAATATGCCGAAATATGCTGAGTAGACTGCGAGCTGGCCGGTACTACACGACAAACATAGCCCATATTAATAATACTTCCAAGCAATGAATGAATAGTGCAGTTAACTGAATTGAATAATAATACTGAATGGATAGTACACGGAACAAAGCTCACTGCAAAACGCGCGAAAACAAGCGGACAGGTGGTACTGTCGATTAAGAATTAATGAAAAGAAAACCACGGATAACTCCACCAATTTATTATGACGTTAAACGCCAAAAGAGGAAACCGAGATCTAACACAAAATAACTAGCTGAAACCAATAATTTAATTTCTTTGCAATATATTTAATTCTTATTTCAAGTTACTACAAATCAAATTGATTCTGAATAAAATGTACTCACTAAATAAAGACGTGATGTCGACCAGCCAGCTCGCAATCAACTGACTCAACAAGGGCGGGGCAGTCTTTGCCAAGCTGGCTTAGTCGTCAATGCGCCGACTCATAAATAGTTAAAAAGGTTAGGTTAACGAGGTCATGGTGTCTCCATCCGATTATAATGAAATCGGGAACGGGGCTCCATAACACTCCCTATGAAATGGACATGGTAGTGAGAAGTGCATGATTTGAGATGGGCCGCGGTAGGCTTAAACATTCTTAAATTTCTTAACATCCTACACATTTTGTCTTCATAAATAGTTAAATTTTATGAGTATGTAAGTTTGCTTGTCTGATTCACTCCAAATTCGGAGATAATTGCGTTTGAACACCTGATGCACGGAATGGTGTCACTCCAACCTGTTGTAGTTCTCATCTCATTAAATTTTTCATTAAAAAGTTGATCTCTTCATGCAGGAAGGTCCTCTCTATTTACTGACCAAACAGGAAAAAGTTTGGTTAATGTTTTCTGGTGGAATCAGGAATTTCTTGAAACACCCTGATATAGGCCTACATTTGGATCAAAACAAGTATGTACGCCATTTAACAGGCCTGGGATTTCTTGTATCGATCAGTTTCTCCATAGACAATACGTGTGTGAGTGCACGCACACAGTAAATGAAAAATCGTTCTAGTGGAAACTGTATTGAGAGTGGGCATCCCTATTATTAATTCAATTGTTTTTAGGCCAAGTAAAATAAAAAACATGTTTCACGTCCGGATTTTTGAAAAAAAGGAGGAGGAGGGGCTTTTTATTTTTTTTATCGCAAAATCGGTGTAAATACCCATAATTAGAGCTGTTTTAGCGTACACAAAATGGCTGGAAAAAGAGGAGGCCTCTATTTATTTGTTGTTCTGAGAGGTATGCCCCTCTAATGATCACAAAACCTTCCAAAAGTGTTTCTTGTATATTATCAAGGATATAGAAAGCATCTGTACTTCCTAGACATATATATTGAAAAGTTATGACTGAATTTCAAAAATAAAAATATATTTGAAGAAACCTCAAAAAAAGGAAGTGGAGGGGACGTGAAACATGTTTATTTTTTTATTTGGCCTTAGCTCAAAAACATCGACATTTTTTGCTTAAAATTGTTTTCCCCATAAATTTTTACAAACGTGTATATTTTTTTTTCATGTTCGATCACCCGTTCCATTAAAAAAAAAGCTCACCCATTAATTTAGTCCAATATTGATCAGTCCTTACACCAGTTACCATGAATTGAAAACAAACACATAGATTACATTTTAATTTGGTAATTGTCACTTTATTTTCTAGTCACAGTCACCACGAAAACAAACACATATTATGTAAATTTGTATTCTTATTCAGTGTATTTTTATTTTTCTAACACATGATTGACATGATGCCAAAACACGCACAAAGTATTCCAACATGTGGTCAGCAATCAGCATATGATTCAAACCAAAAATACACCAAAGTTGAATGTAACAGTATAACACCTAAAACAAGTGAACATTTATTTGTTACCAATTTTACTGGCAGTGTATTATTCTGAAGATCAGGGACGTAGCCCATGGACTTCTGTCCACCCGCTTGCTGCGCCCCAGTTGGTTGAATATGCATGCTTAACATTAAAAGGTGTTTTCGTCTTTCAATGTTTTTGTTGATTTAGGACAGGGTGTCTCCCCGGGGGTGTCTATTCTTCCAGAAAATATTCCTACACCCTACCGCGGTGTGTCACAGCCTCACAGGAATCAAAATGGACCCAAAATGGAAAATGTTATGCTGATTGCTATCTATCAGGGGTGTGAGAGGCCACAGGGGGGGGGGACAGGGGGGCAGAGTGCCCCCTGACAAAAAAAAAAAAAATGAAAGAAAAAGTGCCCTCTGACAAAAAAAATGAAAGAGAAAATCAGGAGGGCAAAGGAAAAGAAAAGGGCCCTTTTCTAGCAAAAATTCAGGGCCAAAATAGTGTAAAATGCAAAATTGTTTGCGCTACGCGCGCACATTGTAACAATAAAGCCCTTTTTTTAGCCGGATAATGGGCGAAAATAGTGTAAAATAGCCTACCATTTTTTCGCGCAACGCGCGCACATCATCCCAATAAAGCCCTTTTCGGGAAGCTCAAAGACATACAGTCTCTAATGTATTGTATGATGTAACTGCAATTTTTTTTCGTCTGTGCCCCAAAATTTTATTTTGCTCCCCCCCCTGACCAAGAAAGCTGGCTACGCTCCTGCTAAGGAGTAACGGTTTAAAGGGGAGACAGACTCAGACTGTCAAACACCTCCAGGCTCTTATTTTCAGAACTGTGATTTATTATTTTCAGGATGTGTGAGAGTTCAGTTTTTTTGGTTTTGATTTTCAACTTTTTGTACCTGGTACACTAACTTGCTAATACAAAAGTATAGGATCTTCCCATAATTACAGATTTTTGCTGGTTGATTTCAGCTTTTTGCTAGCTGTTTTCAGCTTTTTAGCTCTTTAGAATTAAAATTCTTCTGTAGCAGAGTTTCGAGATTGCCACTCATCTTATCAGAAAGACATGCTTCGTATTCAGAATGCAATTCGATACATCTGAGGTGCTCTCAGGTCCCACAAAAATACTGTCGAAATGCCATAAACGCTCATTCTAGATCCCTTAAGGAATGGGATATTAATGTTTGCACAGTATTATTTGTGGGGAGCTGAGAGTACATCAGACATATTAAATTGCATTCTGGATATGAGGAATGTCCTTCTGATATCAAATAATTCTGATTTTTGAAATTCGCGATATAATACAAATTTTATGACAAATCATTAAAATTTGATATTTTCTAAATTTCTGATATTTAATGAATCACTCCTCAGTAAACTTTTCTAAATCTAATGATATGTACTTAAAGTGTATGTAGTTGGGATGAAAAGCTGAGACAGTTGAAAATATTGACCTTTCATATTGAAGGTATACATTTTTTCCCCAAAAGACCTATTTTTTGTGTTTTGGGAAAAAAAATCCATATCTTCAATACAAATTTACGAACGGTCAAAATTTTCAATGGATCGTCGGCTTTTCATCCCAGCTACATATACTTTAAGTACATATCATTAGATTTAGAAAGTTTACTTCGAGGACTGTTGTATATCAATTTTTAATCATTTGCCATAAAATGTATTATATTGCAAATTTTAAAAGCACCTAATTTAGGCAAATTTTGGTGCTTTTTTTTTAAATGTCAGCATTCATTAGTCTGTGTGGCAGTGGCACATCCTTGCACAAAATGTTTTGAAGAACCCTGTCGGTCAAATTCATCAGGTGATGTCTACTAGTGCCTAATTGATAGGTAGGCCTACATGTAGGCCCTACCTGCAAAGTTGTTGACAAGTTGTCTTTTTCTGTCAATTGTTTTTCCCTCAAATTTAAATTCGATTTACACCACAGATCCTGGAAGTTTACACATATCATCATCTCGATCTTTCTCTTGCTTAGCTTGTTGCTGTGTTGCTGCAGGTGGTTCCTTCCAGTTCCAGTACAAATATTATCTGTAAAATAAACCAAAATATCAATTAAAAATGTTTAAATTTAATACATGTTTCTCACCAATATTAAATTGAACAACCTACTGAGCCCACAAAGTGTCATGGAAGGAAAAAATATCTTGGGCCTGATTCAGTAGTTTTGGCCTCAAATTAGTAGTTTGGGCCCAGACTTAGTAACTCAGGGCCCGACTTAGTAACTAGGGGCCCTGAGTTACTAAGTTGGGGCCCTGTGTCACAAGTTTGGGCCTTGAGTTACTAAGTCAGTGACCCAAATTACTAAGTCGGGCCCAAGTTACTAAGTTCCTATCAAGGAGCCCTAAATTTCTATCTCCCGGCCCCACATTGCTAAGTTAGAAAAAGAATGATTCTATGAAATTTGAATGCTTTTTATGACTCAATTTATTATCCAGTAAAGTTGAAATAATATGACTACTGTATGTTGAATTTCGCACATTTGATTTGTGCATATTTATACAGAGCTAAGTACAATTCAGCTGCAACTGCAACAGGGGCTATTTTAGGCGAAAAAAAGTCACTGCACGTTGGTAAGCAGTGGTGGCGGAAGTATTAGAATTTAGAGATGCAAACATATTTTGTGCCGGTTTGATTTTTAGCCCCCATTGAAGGTGTGAAGTTTGGCATGTGGGGCCAATGCGTGCGAATACTGTGTTTTGGTCCAAAACACAGTATTTTTCGGACTAGTAGGGACGATTCACAGGGCAAATATTGCTTTAATTTTTCTTTTATTAGAATGTTTAGGGGGAAGTCCCCTCCCCCCGCTTCCGCTGCCTGTGCTCGAGATTTTTTAAAAATCACACGTTAAAGTCTCTCATCTTGACCAGCCAGGTGGGGAGCGGCAACATTTTGAAATTGACCCGCTAATACGCCAATTTTAATGTTAAAATGAGGCAAATGTGGATAATTATTGTGACATAAAACCTGGCCAAAAAGATGCACATTACAGCTTTTGGTTAATTTTATCCTGGTATTAGGAGCCCCGGGGATGTCTACAATCCATCAACACATGTGGTGGAGGCTCATACCCTACAATTTATGACGCGATTAGCGCTCGAGGCTTCCCTCCCTCATTATAATACTAAATTTTAATATGGCAATAATGAGGGTAAATTTTGCGCATTAACAAAATCTTTCAATTTTTCAATAATCATAAAAGGATTCCTCGAGCATAGGTTTAGAAAAGGCGCATTTGCCATTGTTGCCTGTTTTCACACCAAGTTTTCCATAATTATGGTGAATATTTAAAAGAAGAGGTCCAGATCCACTGTACTGTATGTTTGATCGATTTTGTCCCGATATTGAGCCGGAGGGGTTATCAATTTGCCTCATTATCGCCTACATGCCATTCCAGGCTACCTTCTTGCTATTGGGCCAAGGGGAGCACAATAATATTTCCAAGTCGACCCAATGGCCTACTTCATGGACTACAATTACTTTACCGGAACAAATGCGCGCAAAGCACGACGCGAAAGTGACAAATTTGATACTAGGTAGCGCACTATAACAAATAATCGCCCCATTGAAATACACGTAAAAATGTCAATTTTCACTCGTTTGGAGGCCTTTTAGGCAATATCTCAGATATTTAATAATATGAACCAGTCAATTACAAATCGATGAATGTTTTACATTATCGTTTTCCGGTACAAGCCCGTAACCAACACCCTCACTGTTTTTGGCTTGAACTCGAGGCTGGAATCCTGTTTCTGCCCACTTTTTAATTCGCGGACCGATTTTCTCGATAATTGTACAAATGCGACTTTGGCAATGGCGATTCAAATTCATGCATAGGTTTTACACTTTTATTTAAGCAATAACACGCCACTCCCTCTCTGGTTATCCTTTATTAGTCCAAAGAGCAGCCCAAAATACCTCAAAACAGTTTTTGTATTTTTTTAATCACTAGGGTTACACGAATGACGCGTTGATTTAGCGGTGTGCTCTTTATGGGTTTAAAAGTTTGAACAATTGTCATGATTCTGGCCTCAAACCGGAACATAAGATGTTGAAGCATTAACGAGGACAAGCATAATTTGTGCCGATGATACTGGGACATTTTCGCGCGAAGCACACGAAAAATGTTCAATTTCATACTATTTCAGCTCAAAATGAAGGTGACGACTGGTATTTGATGGACCAGCAGTGTGCGCAAAGCGTGCAAAAGTTAGCAAGTAATATTTTGGCCCAAAACACAGTGTTGAATCTTAATGGCGTATATATATTTTAAGCACGGATTTTGAATTCTCAATGCACGGATTTTTTAATCTCACTGCACGAAAGTGCCAGGAGGCACGTTAAAATAGCCCCTGAGCTGCAAGTGCA
>NW_027305773.1:0-59000 GCF_039555335.1 Amphiura filiformis | reverse complement strand
TGTATGATGCAACTGCAATTTTCTGCAATCGTCTGTGCCCCCAAAATTTTATTTTGCCCCCCCCCCCCGACCAAGAAATCTAGCTACGCCCCTGAGATAGAGAATCTCGAGCTAAAATCATCCCCAAAATCGGGCTTCTAAAAGTTAATTGGTACTGCATTTGGTTCTCATAAATGGCGACACTGACTTTTTGGTTCCTTATGACCAGAGGAAAAATTTGACATATCGCACGACTCTCTAGGGTATTTGGTTAAAAATATAGAGGATTAAGTGCACAACATTAAAAAAAGGTGACTATATCTCATTAACCAATGATCCTATACAAATGGAGAATACCGGTGCTGGAGAGGGGCACAGCATGAGTGATAATTGGTTGCGAGTACATTTATAAGGGATCCAATGCTGAGTCTGATGTGTACATAACAATAGTAATTAAAATCTTCATATGGAACATTGAGAACAATTACTATGCCAGTTCTGCGGACCTTGCCGGATTAGACCTTGTCGGACTAACGACCTTGTATTGTAATATAAAAAACCACATATATATTCGGTGGTGTCAAAATGTTTAATATATCTCAAACTGCCGTATATGATTAGTGTATTTGTGAGGGGATCACTAATGTTACAGAAATCTTAGATATAACTGCGATAATACGACACAAAACCTTAAAAAGAACGAACTTAAGAGACTTTGGTTGTGTAGGATAATCCTTAACAATTTGCAGCTTGGCGGAATCTGTAGCTATGCCATCTTTGCTGACGATACTAAATACTTGACTTTTCTTAGCCTATCATATACTTGTTTTTTTAAAACACTGACTTTTTGTTTGGTTCCTTATGACCAGAGGAAAAATTTGACATATCGCACGACTCTCTAGGGTATTTGGTTAAAAATGATCCAAATGCTCTTCAAAACTTCTACTTCAAAAATAATTACATCGTCTAAGTAGCAGAATGCAAATTTCCAATTTAACCCACGCAATAACAACCTTCGTATCATCCCCACGCTTTCTCAATTTAAACGCCAGCTTAAAACCCATCTCATTCGCCAAGCTTCTCCAGATCCACAGAATTAATTTTTTGTTTGTTTGTTTGTTTGTCATTTTCATGTTTTTTTGGAAGATTTTGCACCTTATAAAGTTATAAAAACATTTATTATTATTGTTTTTATTTCTATTTTTATTTCAATTAATAATTCCTGCATCGCTCTTTGGAAAGTTAGCGGAGCATTATGAAGACCAAACGGAAGAACAATGAATTCATACAGACGTCCACAGAGTGATAAATGCGGTTTTATGCTTAGATTGCTCCTCGAGGCCTATTTGTCAATAACCAGACGCTAAGTCCAAAGTTAGACCCCAAACTGTCTAGTGCGTCATGTATATGAGCAGTTTTTACGCGGTTCTAAACTGTTTTATTTCCTGAAATCAATACAGAAGTATTTGTCCCTGTTTTAGGTATCATGCGAACGGGAAAACTCCAAGGCTAGTTGATTCTCGAATTATTCCCTGATCTAACATTACATCAAAATTGTCTTACTAAAAATCTGCTTGAAAATGAGGTGCATGCCTATAAGCCCAGGAACGAACTGGAACTGGAGGACAGTCGGTATGATTATTATTTTACTCCAGAATAATTGCCAAGTGGCCCACCCTCTACTTGGGAAATGTGAACATAATCTGATACCAACCCTGCCATTTCATTTGTAGTTTCACTTTAGACATTACTTCTTGTACTTGTGGATTAATAGTATCGTTAGACTCCATATTATTTTTCATTTGGAAGACATTATGGTTACTGATAAAAATGGAGTTTTGAAGAACACGATTAAATGTACCCATCTAGGTGCGGGGATACAACATAATTCGATCATCAGTAGCATTCATAACTAGTATCTGCGCACATTTGTCGATATAAATACTTGATGTATATAGTGTTGGCAACTACACCAGGCACAAAAAGAAACTCGTCAGTTATATTCATCCTTGCTGTTCAATAACTTGATAATTTTGGATTATTCTGAAATATACATTTTGTTATTGGACTTTTGCTTTCTCATTTGACACCCTGTTCGTGAAAAATTTGCATTTTCAACGATTTTCAATTGCATTGTATTGCACACAAGCACCACGGGCCAATCAATATCGGTATCACTATCACCACTCGAATCACTATTGATATCATATCACTCTGAGATTCTTCTTCTTTTACATCATTATCAGCCATGAAACAATTTTACTTCGCGTAATTTTATTATATGTGACGTGTCATGTCAAAAGGAGACACTTTTGGGCAGGTCATGAATTTTGAGGTTTTTACATATCTTAAATGTAGAGATATTTTGCTCCGCAACGCCGTTTTCCCCAATGAAATCGGACATTCCTAAGCGAAGATATTGAGTTCGGAAGTTGTGGTATTATAAAATTGGAAATTGAGATATCGGCCTTTAAAAATATTATTGACAATGTTGAGAGTAGGAATTAACTTGAAAAATGTCTCAAAATATACAAGATGCCAGTTATATTCCGGTCTGAAACTATCAGACATTATTTGTAACATTAATAACATCACAAATTCGCAACAAACCCGAATTGTGAAAAAATCACCCACCAGCAGATTTTTGGCTATTTCTCTATTTACGATCCTGCCCAAAAGTGTCTCCTTTTGACATGACACGTCACATATGCAATATGTAATGTTCGATTAATTTATGCCAAGATCAACACAAAATTCCCTTTTGGTTTTAAAAGGACTATGACTAATGTGCAATTTGAATTGAATATCAACAAAATAAATATACTAATATCATTATGTATGACAAAATTCAATGCACAATTTCAATGCCGGTTCAATATGAACTACTAGTGTAAAGTGAATAATTGAACAATAATAATTCATACATCAATCATAAACATTATGTATACGACAGTAGTATAAAATGATAAGGAAGTCGTTGGAATCTACCATATTGAATTGAAGGGTGTGGCAGATTCGCTACCTCTAAAATAAATTAAAGGGCATATATATTGCTCGGACAACATCATATCATTGGCAAGCTAATATATATGAGGACAATGAAAATGACTCCTTTTTTGAGAAAATAAGACGTTTACAATTGATATTCCGCAAAAACCGACTGTAAGCGGTGAGTTCCTTCGAACGAGACAGATTTGACCTAGAAAAAGGTTAACGTCATGAAATGAAATGTGTATGCTTTGAAAGAATGGACTGTAAACACTCTCAATGCGCAGAACGTATACTGTTGTTGTTCTCAGAAAAAACTCTAATCAAATCAAATTTAATGGTTTTTAAACATAAGGATAAAATCAGCCGCTTCTTTATTATATATTAGTAAATTTTGATGTTACAATTCATATGTATATCAACATCATGAGAAATATTTGGAATAAAAACTAAAAATATATTTTGAGCTTAGAATATGAGCGTGATCAATCTGAGACAAGTATATATTCAGGTATACTGGTCTCAATGATCGATATTGTATTCATTATGCAAATAAATAATTTCAATGGGTACTAACCTTTTGTTGACCATTGAAGGTCGCGCATTTATACATGAATCATAGATCATCAGAATGATCTGTGCAGTAATGAACATGAAAAGAGCTCTAGGCCATTATGTTCATCATGAACATAGGGGAACGGCGGGTAATCCCACTCTTGATATTGGTATGGTTTATTCTACATTATCTTACGTTGTTTTAATGTGTAGTAATAGGCTTAAATGAAAAGATGTTCGGGATTACCCCACTCTCTCCTATAGTGTCCGCTTCATTTACTTACGTTATAGACCTTTTTCCCTCTTTCCCATCATGTACTATTCCAGGGGGGTATGAGTGTCGCAAAATACATCATCTCCCCGGGGGAGTACAGAGTTATGTTCATTACATTCTGGAATACGGACATTTCGGCTGGTGCCTTCATCACAAAAAAGGAATCCCCGATCATCACGATAATGGCGCGCGATCACTAATACCCAATGACGTAGAAAAACATAGATCGCTGAGCTCGAGCTGGTACGTTGCCGTTTCATTGACAATCACACACTGAATAAGCCATTATGAAATGAAGGGACCTAACAAAATCAGCATCAAATACAACTAAAATGGAAACTGAATTTACTCTAGCATGTATGGATTAATAAAATTAAATAAATTACTTGTTTTAGCATATTCAGCTTTACTGTGTACCATTTTTTTATCAAAAAATTGCTGAATAATAAAGGCAAGCACGCTCCTAAATCTAGTTCATTCGCCCGTTGCCATGCAGCGCTACAGGAACGGCGACTGAAGGCGAAATTTCGTAAAGTGGTAGAGTTGTTTAGCGTGGCAACACTGATGAAATACCAGATTCAGGCGTGTTTGCCTTTATAATTCAGCAATTTTTTGATAAAGACAATGGTATACTGGGAAATTTAATGCGTTTCAATACATGATTTGTTCAACTTTGTGATCTATACAGCACCCAAACCGGGACCCAAACCTGCTTCACAGATTCGGCGAGCAGGGCACTCTATCCTTTCTACCTCATTGCTAATACCTTTCGGGGGCAAAAAACAAAATTTCTATGCCTTATGGACATGGTGTCGTCACCAAAAAAAGTTTCCTGCTATTGAAACCTAACTTTGTACACATTTTATAGACATAATGGTGAAAAACTAATGACGGGACACGCAGTGATATTTTGTCGGCGTCCGTTTCACTTTTTATTCGGAGATGAAAATAAGACGTAAACAAAATCTCTTACACAGATGTTCTGCATCGCTCCGTAACTGCATCACTCGTGTATTCAATAATTGCATAATTGGTAACATCGATGGCCTTTACGATAAAAAAGACAAAATAATTGCAAAGGCCTGGCAAAGACCATCGGATGCACACGATCTATGAGGTTGATGAACTACGTCATACCCCCCTGGAATAGTGCATTGTGGGATAGAGGGAAAAAGGTCAATTCAGCCCGCTGCCTTGAAAACTAATTTCGCTTCGAAAGGGGGAAGGGCCCGTATGAGGCCGAACTTTACCAACACATTATTTCTCTTTTTTTCCAGGAGAAATACGTATAAAAAATTGCAACGAGTGTCAACTTGTAATGCAATAATTATTCTCTTCGAATGTAGTTAAACTTGTTTTTGCAATAGATACGCGCTTTAAGTCTAGACAGGGAAGGATCAGAGGATGATTTAAGGAAGCCCCATTATGCACTGTAAAAGTGTTATCACTGCCACTTTACTTTTCAAATCCCATTGAATTCTGTGCAAAAGATGTTGTTTTAGAATTGTGTGTGTGTCATTATTACTTGGTCGATTTCAGATCTAAAGTGATGTATGCATAAAGGATAATCACACCTTCTGTAGATAACATAAAATGTGAAATCGACTAGCTTTTTGAAGGTGTTTTTATTGTAAATTTATCTGTCCAAATTCAAATTTAACCATGTACACTGAAAACATAAGTTAGTAAAAAAAAGGGTCTTATTTAACTAATTAAAAATTAGTCATACAAGATATACATGTAATTATTTTATTCAAGAGTACTGAAATTATGTATTTATAATGCTAAAAGACCAGTAATATCATTTCACATTAATTTACATCATTTAAACATATTTTTATGACTTATAATATTCAATTTGTAAAGAATAAGAAATTGCATGACTAATGACGAATTTATGACTTCACGATTTATCACGATTTAATTAGTCATTTATGTGCATTACTAATTGATTACTAATTGAATGACTAATTAAATGACTAATTATTTATCAAAAATCTGACAAGCTATTCATCGAAAGGTACCTTTTGTTTGGGACAAAGGGCTTCCGCCATTAAATCGGTAAGCTGACCCGACAGTGTATTAACGCTTTACCTAGCAGACTACTGTCAATAAGTGATCAAACGAAAGTCGCGTGAAAGCGCCTACTATAACGAAAAGTACCTTTTGTTGTCATACCACTCAAGGGTGTGATTGAGTAGCCATAAGCACAAAAGACACACATTAGCTGCTGATGTACAGTTCGTTGTCACCCTACTGAATTTACATACTGCAGTTACTGTCCGTTTTCCTATACACAATACACAGTGCTCTCACCATTGACGCGTGACCTCTACAAATGATGTATGTTGGAAGAATGGGCACTTGCCTAGTTAACATCACTGTGTGAAAAATAACCAGCCAATATTTAACTTATTCTCCAAACTTCTAGCAAATATATTTCTCTAACATGACCTAAAATTACAGCTAGGTTAGATGTTCAGAAATAGTCGCACTTTTGTAAAATATGAGTGAGGGCAAGGCATAGCTAGCCAACTCCCCGTGTTAATTGAATGGAGATTTGACCGAAAATATTGGTATCGGACCGCTCACTTCTGAAGGATGCCACAAAAAAAAACGGAACAAGCTACATTTAAACTATTCTCTGGCAATCATCATGATGAGTTTCTTATATAGTATGCCGAAATTGGGTACTGTAGGTGATTGACAAAGGGTCGCACTTTTCTGATAAATAAGTGACCAACGCACTGAATGGTCTATTGTTCTATTGTGTCCGATTTGAGCGCTGACATATTGGAAAATGTTGCCAATCAATATTCATGAGAGTGTACATTCAACGTCCAATTTTCGAAATTGGGTGACTTGTGCTTGGCAGGTGTAAAATACATCTGACTGGGCGTTTTAAATACGTAACGCATAAAGGCATTGGCATCATCGAATGGCTGCCTATAGTGCTGTTAGTGTTAGGCCTATGTGTGTGTGTGTGGGCGGGGGGGGGGCTGTGTTTAGTTTCTATAATAATTATTATAAGGCCTACATTTATTTGTCATTCATTTCTTTTCCTTTCTCTGTACTTGCTAAAGTATCACCCCTCTTCTTATCTCCCTTCCGTTCTCCATCCCTCTTACGTTTTGTCCCTCTCATTCCTATCATTTTCCTTACCTTTCTATTTATTTACGTCTATTTATTTATTTCTCTTTATTTCTTCCTCTTTCTCTCTTCCTCCAGTCCCCTCTCATTCTTCATATCCCTCCTTCAACCTCATCCCTCCCAAGACCTCTCACAGAAGAGCTGCCCCCCCTTCAGTACGCCACTGATTATGACATTCTCCTTCTTAAAATAAAATAAAATAAAATCTCAATTTGTAAAACAACTTTTATATAGGCCTATACCGGTATACTTATTGTATGTTACATGTATAGGGGCCTAAGTAGCTCCCGGGACGTAGCTATTTAATACCATTATAGACATGGCAGCCATGATGTGTAATCATCAGCAGGCGCATTCAATTTATTTAAATGAAGCACCTAATGTCAGTGGGGTGACAACGAACTATGCATTAGCGGCTAATGTGTGCCTTTTGTGTTTACGGCTATTCATGCACACCCTTGGGTTTATGTATAACAATAGGTACTTTTCATTCCATTAAGCGCTTTCACGCGACTTGCATTTGATCACTTATTGACAGTAGCCTGCTAGGTAAAGCGTTAATACACTGTCGGGTCAGCTTACCGATTTAATGGTGGAAGCCCTTTGTCCCAAACAAAAGGTACCTTTCGATGAATAGCTTGTCAGATTTCAAATCGGCACAAGGTTTCAATGCGTTACGTAATCTATTTCCTCTCCATCTTATAATAGCTCCATGTAAGTGACAGTGAACATGAAATATCAGCGCCCATAAACCCAAGTTAGTAGCTAGTTAGTGGAGGCCGTCACGGGACTGATTATTGATTATTGAAGTGCCTTATTAATAGATACGCACGATTTAGGGCCTACCGTTTTAATAAGATTTTTTTCTTGAAATGCATGTAACTATAATTATTGTTTAGAGCGTGATGAAATAAAACATCACGATTTTCATCACAAAACAAATATAAAGCATAAGAAATCGTTTGTTTTAGAGCGTGATGATGAAATAAAACATCACGGTTTTCATCACGAAACAAAGTAATACATAAGAAATCAATTTTCCGTGAGTGATGAAATAAAACATCAAAATTGTCATCACGAAACAAAGTAATACATGAGAAATCGTTTGTTTTAAAGCGTGATGAAATAAAACATCACGATTTTCATCACAAAACAAAGTAATAGGCCTACACAAGAAATACATTTTTCGAGAGTGATTAAATAAAACATCACGATTTTCATCACGGAACAAAGTAATACATAAGACATCGTTTGTTTGATTGCAATCAACCGCGACAGTTCGTCTCACACACATAACAATGCACTGCGATCAAATAGGTTGATGACAACATTTGATTGAATGGACTGCACTGCGCCATGATTACGTGCACCGGTTCAAATCCTTTGTTTGGAGCCAATCAATAATTTCACGTACAGCCTCTATGCAAATTAGAGTTTACACACGCTGCAGCTGGGGTAATCGACCGAAGCTGGTTGCCGTTAGTGATCGAATGCATGAGCTTATTTGCTTTACTGAATCGATTTACTGGATTAATTTCCTGTTAAGGCATGTAGCTGTTACGGTGACACTCTCCGTCGAGTTTTTCGATAAATTCATTAATTTCTCAAAAAGTAAAAATAGCAGTTTAACAAATAATAGTTCAAATGAAAGCCATTATTGGGGGCATAATTATCGTATCATTAATATAGGTCTGACACCAATTAAAACATGTGTTTTGATGTCCCAAGTTCATAGTAAAATATGCTCACGCTCTTTTTACAGATGGCCTGGAATTTCATATTTCGGTTGCAGCGATTGCCCAAAAATAAGTGGTATGCTTATGAAAAGCGTTTCCGCTTGGAATGTAGATAGTTATTGTTGCTATTACTGTTCGCGATTTTAATTTATGCATTCTTTAGCCGACAATTTTCAATGCATTTTACACACTCAAAATGTCGGTCGCGTAAATACTGATATTTTAAACAGTATCCGTTTTTTAAACGAAACTACTGTCCACATTAGTTCCCAAGACTTTGATGAAAACATAGATACCAAATCAGACTGCATGTGACGAACAGATTTTAAATTAGAATTGAAAGAACCAGCGTATGCCCTATGAAAATGCTGTTTCGTAATAAATCGCGTTGTGATAAAAAGGGAATTTTGGACATCCTTTTGGCTGTTTTTTATACCAAGGAAATGCGTGACCTACCCCAAACTTCTCATGTAGCCTTGACTTAATGTCCGTGACTGTTTGATATTATTGAATTTAGACGATTTGAACTATTTACTTACATTTAACCCGATGTTTGGCCAGAGAATGTTGTATTATATTCCAAAAATGGCGACAGCTACAGACTCACTTTAAACCAGTAAAAAGGACACGTTTCTGCTCAGATGTTTCAGAGTTTGAGACCATATATTCACGGTTTTCCTATTACAATTCAAACCTATGACAAATTTGGCTGGTTTGCGATATGCGATTTTTCATCCTGATGTGGTAGTGATGTCAGTACAGTGAGCATTTAATTGGGCACAGCCAAATAATTACTAGCGTTCGGTCAAAGCGCTGGTGTACACATGCACACGCTTAATACGCCATATAGATGCGCGAACGAAACAGCTGCTTCATAGGGCCTGCACTTTGGCTCGTTTTTGCAGGTTTACATGGTCCAATAATCACAAGATGACTGACATGTGGTAACAAAGGAAGCAGTCACTGCAATTTGATTATGTCCCATATGATTGGCCATTCAAGACACCCCTGTGAATATACTATAGCGGCCTTTTCAAAATATAATACCTGTTTGCTTGACTGCATTGACAATACCCGGGAACAATACACACAGTATATGCATTGGACAAACTTTTTACAATAAGCATGATAAGTGATAATGTGACCTCCAGATTTATACATCGTTCGTCTCGCACACTGACAACATTTGATTGAATGGACTGTAGGCTACTGCGCCGTGATTACGGTGAAGGACACCGGTTCAAATCCTTTGTTTGGAGCCAATCGATAAAAGCATGCAGGGCCTCTATACCCATGTACAGTTTATCCCTACATAACCTATGTCTTGAATACGCTGGCAAAGTTATGTAATAATCGGATTAATACTATATAGCAGAAGGTAAAAACAAGTTTTGAATAATCCGCGCTATAAAGTCCCATTCAGTGATCCCAAAAAAAAAAAAAAAAAATCAAATTGTTACGTTTATAAATTTTTTGATGAAAAACAAATGGCAAAAAAACAAAACAGGAAAACGACAGTATTGACGAAGTTGAAGCCCCATTCAAATACATGTAGCTAATTTATATACTGTCAGTACCGGTATATAAATTACAGACTCACGTAAATGCATTATTTTTTGTCTTAGACACACGGTTTTTGGCTGAACCACTGCACTAGCAAGCTATGTTAGCACATCTATGACAATGACGAAAGGTACAAAATCAGCCATAGGCCTTTAGATAGCAGAAGACACCAAAGTGGTGTTTTATGACCTTTGACATTCTTTTGTGGCGAGTGACATGGTCTTTCAATTCACGCCGAGTGTCCTTGACAGGTTTGACTATGCTTCAGTGGTCATGAAAGAATTCAAAAGATAACCTCTGCCCCAATAATCCCAAGCAATTGTCTGAAACTGCTCCTCGGATCATAAGAACTCAGTCCTCAAATGATAGTCATAATAATGTCCAAAATATAAAAATTACTGACTATCATTGAAGACTGAGTTCCGCAGTCTAGTATCCAAAATCTGAATTTTGATGATTTTTACGATCGCCGGGATGAAAACAAAAATCAAAAAATCACTGAATGGGCCTTTAGTTCCCTCCTCTCCTTACCCTGGCAATATAAATCAAAGAAAAATAAAGAAAAAAATAAATAAAACAAGAAAAGAAAAAAAAGACAAAGAAAATTAACCAAATTAAGGGATCTGGAATGAGCGTTTTGAGCGTTTCGATAGTATTTTTGTGGGACATGAGAGCACATCAGACATATCGAATTGCATTCTGAATACGAAGAATGTCTTTCTGATATCAAATAAATTTCATTGTTTGAAATTCACGATATAATACAAATTTTATGACAAATTATTAAAATTTGATATTTTTCACATTTTTGATATATAACAGTCCTCGAAGTAAATATCATAAATCTAATGTTATATTCTTAAACAGTCCTAGACTTCTCCGTAGTCCACTTGCCAATTGTGCACTACTCTGGCTATTACATTTAAGCTTAAAACTCTGATTTAATTAATGAGTGCACAATTGATAGATTTTCACAACTGATCTTTTCAGTCACCGTACGCCCTCTGTTTGTTAGCTTCCCAGACTTCTCCGTAGTCCACTTGCCAATTGTGCACTACTCTGGCTATTACATTTAAGCTTAAAACTCTGATTTAATTAATGAGTGCACAATTGATAGATTTTCACAACTGATCTTTTCAGTCACCGTACGCCCTCTGTTTGTTAGCTTCCCAAGTGGACTACTGACTTTGCCTTGAGAGTTAGGCCAATTTTTGGCCTAACTAAAATTGGTGATGATGTAATGCATCTTTAAAAATGAATCTGGCTTGTGATTGGTCGCCCAGATCTCGTTATTGTTTAAATCCTCCCGACGCGTACTGGTACCATTATAACTATACATGGTACACAACTATCTAGGGAATGCGGCGCTTTTGTGCTGATGGATGAACGTATGCATCTAGCGCGTATTGTACCACCATGCTTAGTCTTGTGGTTAGATTTTATTGATAAACAAGTATGATTGACAGTGTGTGAGTCCCGGGGTAAAGTTCTGCTTAAAAGTGAAAGTCCATAGTCGGTTTTTCGGATAATAAACTGGCAGATTCTAAAATTAGAATTGTTCAGTGTTGAAGTGTCATTATAATTATGCCATTACGTAGGGCCTATACTTTACTTTTAATTTCTCAAATATAATTATATAGCCTAAACTTTTTTCATAACCATTTTATACTAGTATTTTGATGTAGGCCTACTAAATATCAGTATAATTTCGAGTTCAACTGAATGCGTTCATCATGATTAATAACATTTTTATTTATCAAAAATCGACTATGGCATAGTCTAAAACAGTCCTTGGCATACCATACATGTATAGGCATATGTATAGTAAATTTGTCTGATTTATCTGTTTTGTGCTGTTTAAGCAAATAGTTAAACATAATTTCCATAAAATGTAAGCTTTTACTGTCAGATATGTCCCTTTTAATTTTGAGCAGAACAAGTGAGGTAAAGCAAAGAAAATTGGAATTTACTACTACTAGCGCCAATGAATGTTATACGATTGTAAAACGGTACGATCCCCTGGGGGGTGGGGGTGGGTGTGTGTGTGTGTGTCCTGCACGCGTATTTTTTTCTGCAACTATAACGGGACGCAATACGATACCGGTATGTTATAAGAATCAAACTTACAAGAAAGATGGCTCTTGTCAAATCCTACAATTCTGTCAGAGAAATATGCAAATTTGCATTAAATTTTTAATTAATTGACATAATTGATTAATTAATAAATATTTTATTTAATGATTTACCATAATTCCAAATATGTCAAACAATATGTCAAATTAAAGCTAATGAAATGCTTTATAAATTGGTCAGAGCGCATTTTGCATAATGCATTTAGTACTTTAGTTACATGATTTTTGCTATACACGCATAGGAGCTGTACTTTTAAAATCCGCGCCTAATCAATAATAATAGTCTTTCACTCCATTGTCAAAGTACTGTGCTCCCTGTAGCATTATGGAGTGACCAGGTCCTAGAGTGTGATGGTTTTGTAGCAGATGTCAGTGCTCATTCAAGCCTGTCAAGGTCAGTTAGTAGCCACTTGCTGAATGGATGGCCGTTATCAACTATCAAAGAGATGCCTTGTGCAGCTGCCAATCACAGTAGAGGTTTGATAACATTTTGTTAAAAACCCAAATATGATATAACGACAATGCTGTGCATGTTGGTACTTAATTGTTTGGATTCTTACGTTGAAATTCCCTTGTATTAGTATTTTTATGTGTAGTGTATAGTGGTCATAAATTATATAGCTTTTAAATTTTGGGTATTTTTGTTCTGTTGCACTGTACCATTATGGAATTTGAGTAAATCAATTACCGACACAAGCAGGTATACAGTGTATCATTTTATTTTTATTTCGTGTCTCAGGACACCCAAAGCACATACCAGTAACCCATAGGTATCGGTTACTGGTGCACACCAGTAACCGATAGCTATCGAGCCAATATAGCAAATATATATAGTGAATGAGAAAAAGCGCCCTCTGTTGTTATTAATCGTATTTAATGCGTATTTACAACGTTGTGACTCAGGAGCACAGCTCACTTGGTAAGGCATCAGAATTTGGTACACTAGCGCTTCGAACTTTAAATCGGAAGGTGGTGAGTTCGAGCCTCATCACGGTCACATTAATTTTATAAACCAAATATTGTTCGAACTTTTCATATTTGTTTTTCTTTTATTGTTTCTTTTCTTTGTCTTTTTTTTTCTTGTTTTATTTATTTTTTCTTCATTTTTCTTTGATTCATATTGCCAGTGTAAGGAGAGGAGGAACTAACGGCCCATTCAGTGATTTTTTTCATCCGGACGATCGTAAAAATCATCAAAATTCAGATTTTGTACAAGACTGCGGAACTCAGTCTTCAATGATATAGTCAGTAATAATCTTTTGGTCATTATATGACTATCATCATTTGACGACTGAGTTCTTATGATACATCATCCGAAGAGCAGTTTCAGACAATTGCTTGGGATTTTTGGGGCAGAGGTTATCTTTTGAATTCTTTCATGACCACTGAAGCAGAGTTAAACCTGTCAAGGACACTCGGCGTGAATTGAACTGACCATGTCACTCGCCACAAAAGAATGTCAAAGGTCATAAAACATCAACTTGGTGTCTTCTGCTAGTGGTTCAGCCCTAAGCCGTGTAGGCCTATTTAAGACAAAAATAATGCATTTACGTGAATCTGTAATTTATATACTGACAGTATATATAAATTAGCTACATGTATTTGAATGGGGCTTCAACTTCGTCAATACTGCCGTTTTCTTGGGTTTTTGCCAATTGTTTTCATTAAATTTTGTTATAAAAGTAACAATTTGATTTTTTTTTCACTTTCCCTGGGATCACTGAATGGGGCTTTGCAACGCGATATATTCAAAACTTGTATTCACCTACTGTTATAGCATTAATCCGATTATTACACAACCTCGCCAGCGTGTTCAAGACATCCAATGCAAATAATCACCTAGATTATGACGTATCATACCGTAAATATGGCGGAGTACTCAAATTCATTCAACAAAAGCATGATTACAAGCTATTGCAATCTACCGCGACAGCTCGTCTCACACACATAACAAATGCACTATACGATCAAATAGGTTGACGACAACGTTTGATTGAATGCACTGCATTGCGCCATGATTACGGTGAAGGACACCGGTTCAATTCCTTTGTATGGAGCCAATCAATAATTTCACGCACATCCTCTATTATTGCCCAATTATTTCCCGGGATGATTGTACACTGTAAAAGAGCTATTGTTATAATGTTTGATGAAATCGTGTTTAACTACCGTATTTGCTTAAGAACGGCACAATACAGATAAAGCAGGCAGATTTACTACATGTAGTACATGCATGGAGATATACCTCCATGGTACATGTATATACATATAGGGAATGTGTGTGAGTCGAGTATTACCTAATTATAATAGGGGCGTATCCAAAAATGAATTCACGCCCCTTTCAAATGTCGAGCCAAAGTGCAGGCCCTATGCAACGCGTTGACGTTGACTGCCACATCAGGGTGAAAAATGGTAGGCCTACA
Organism: Amphiura filiformis; assembly: GCF_039555335.1. NCBI lineage: Eukaryota > Metazoa > Echinodermata > Ophiuroidea > Amphilepidida > Amphiuridae > Amphiura > Amphiura filiformis. The sequence continues at coordinate 44,200 of NW_027305773.1, read as the reverse complement.
TGTATGACTATAAAACCTCAAACACGCCCCTCGATAAAGGTTGGCAAATGAAGGAGGCGGCAGTTTAGCGAATATGCGAGTGCAAGCGCCGCCCTAACCGTGGAAGGTTTCCGCATACCGAATATAGGTTTATATCATGGCCTCTAGGCCTCATGGTTTATTTTTCGAAAAGAAAGCATAATCAATTGAGAAGGGAATGGATATTGCCATAATAATATCAAAGTTAATACTTGTCGTCCATAACAAGAAGGAATGCATCACGATTGTATAATATCCAGCTTTGGTATTTCATTTGATTACACTAAACATATGAAGCTTTATCTTTACTAGATTTATGCACTGACCATTTGCAGACCAGGCCTTCTACATGTAGTGAGCACCACATTAGATTGTGTTTACAAGAAATATTTATAAAATAAATAAATAACATGAATCCATATAAGATTTATATAGTGCACCAGAGGATACAAAGCGCTGTAATTTCGCTGCTACTAGTGAATTATCAGAATCAGATATCATCAACTATGCCGATTGTAGCCGATTAGATTGTAACATCCACTTATTATCTCAGCAGTTCCCCAAAGTCCATTGGATGAAGAAAGATGTGAGCGGTATGAATTAATAAGTGTCGCCTCCTAGAAATATCCTAGATCACCAGCTTTGATGATAAAATATTATCTAGAAACACACATCTGTTTTTCAAGGTCTCCCTTTCATCTATTGACCTTAAAGAAAGGATTAAAATTATTGAATAGAGTCCATGACCTGACGCAACGCATTATTAATGAGTAGCTATTAGGGACAGTCATGATGTTATGGTTGAGCGAGCAACGTATGACCACTACACAGGTCAATGGCCTGATTGCGATCTGGCGGGTTTTTAAAAGCACGGTCCCTGAACTACGGTGTACCATGAGGGACATGCAAACTTAAAATAATTTTTCACAAACTCAAATATTTTTTTGCAAACTGAAATGATTTTCTACAAACTCAAATATTTTTTTTACAAACTCTAATAATCAATCTCAAATAACTTTCTACAAACTCAAACAATTTTTACAAACTTGAAATATTTTTTGCAAACTTTCGACTTTCACAAGAGAGCAAGACTCCCAGCGAGACTCAGGCTATCGAGATTGAGTCTATGCGCGATGCGATATGATTTTTTTTTTAAAAGAAGGGTCTTAGACCGCTCGGCCACACGACTTGTTGGTATCCATCTTGAATTTTTTTAAACATATAATCGCAACCTCAACATAGGCTTACCACGTGGCAAGCAAAGGCAGAAAACGTACCATATTTTGGAATTTTATTTGCTTAAAAACATTAATGTGTATTAATAGCGCCCAATTGTTGTTAAGGAGACTGTGTACTCTCAGACATGCATGTAGTAAAAGTGCAATAACTTTGTAATTATTCGCACAAGACATATAAAAGTATACATTTTTATGAAGGCAAGACATCAATAAATCTTAATATAAATACAGATTTGGGGTAAAAACAACAATGCTGAAGAAAATCACAAAAAAGTGAGTTTTTGGCAATATTTGTTAGGTACATCATAACAAAAAAACACTCTTTCCATAATATTTTGTTTTGTTTTTAGCTCAAACTTGAGGCTCCATTCCAAAAACGGTTTTTTTATATTTTTTTATATCAATTGGCCTTATATTTTGAGATATTGACCATATAAGACATCAAATTGAACTTTTTAAAATTCACAAACGCCTATTTGCACAAAATGATGCCTAAAATCGGAAATAGACCAAAATATAAAAAAATGAGAAAACCGTTTCTTGAGTCAATCGTGCTTTTTACGATGATCATATTTGGCCATGTGTTTTGAGTTGGGCCAGTAAATAGGTGGAGATGTTACATGCGCGCGGCATTTTAGGGTTCATCTTTTTAATTTACTCAGTTAATATGCAGCCTATGTAGTTAAATTTGGTGTCAAAGTAAAGCTTGTGATGAGACCAATACAGTAAACCTTAAAAAAGTTGTAAAAAGATATTAACATTTGAATAATTTGCATCTAATTAGCATAATATGCGGGGTGGAGGAGGATCAGGAGGAGGAGGATCAGGAGGAGCAAATTTGATAAAAGTGACCCCAAGGGGTCATATGATGCTAGAGGTCCATTTCTTTTTTGACATTTTTACAACTTACTTTAAACTGCATACTATAACACCATACAATCATATTCCAGGTAATTTAATTTGCTTTGAGAAGCAATTTTGCATATTTTATTTTCCGTTCAGGTTACACATTGAAGTCAATGGGAAAATATGCCTTGAAAGAGGCTGGCGCAAAATCATTTTAATTTTATTGAACCCTATGATGTTATATATGTATTTAAAGCTCTGACTGAGAGGAATTCAAATATGGAACTTTTAAATATGTGGGGTGAAGTTACTTTTTTTTTTAATTTGTCAAATTTTACATTTTTTCCCTAAAATATTTGGTATTTTCAGTTCCATAACTCCTTAGTGTTACACCCTGTGCCATTTTAAATTGCATTTTTGGATTCCTTGGTTCATTTGCAGCAAGAAAATGTATACTCTTGTATAGGTTGGGTATAATATGTGAAAGATATGCATATCTTAACGAAAAAACATGCAATTTTCATCTCGCGAAAACATGTAACGTATTACCGGCCCAACTCAAAACGCATGGCCATTTGCTTACCTAGATGCTGTATTTATTGAGTTATCGTGTACCTAAATCGTCATTTTACCGAGAAAATGAACATTGAAATAATGGCCGTTGAAGTTTAAAGTGGTCACATTTTGCACTTTCATCGAATTTCACAATGTCTAGAGTACACAGCCGCGTTAAGAGGCGCACCATTTGATTTCCCAGGGGCATGGGAGCTTTTTGAAAAAACTTCGCCCACTAGTGAGACGAAAAACAACTTCGCCCACTAGTGAGATGGAATTTTTTTTTCCTCACTGGTGAGTAAAACAAATTTCTCCCACCCAACTTTGTATAAAGGTATACATTATAATTGAAAATAAATAAATAAATAAAAAAAAAGGCGGTGAAAATAAATCCTCCCTTTGGAGGCGATAAAAAAATACCAAAAAAAATTCTGCCTGACCCAAACTCCCATGCACCCCTGAGAATCTAATGGTGCGTCCCCTGCGTGATCTAAATACAGAAATCCGACAATAAATGGGCATCTACATGCACAATACATTATATTAAAGTTTGCAACAACAAAAATTAAAGTTTGTAATAATTATTCGAGTTTGTAAAAAATAATTTGAGTTTGTAAAAAATTATCAAAGTTTGCAAAAATTATTTTAAGTTAGCATGTTCCTCATGGTACACCGTACTGAACATAACATATCCGTGGGCATATGACCGAAATTGCCTAGCAATTGACGTCTCATGTCAACACAGTCTATAGTGTGATTAGAACATTATTGTCTGGTGATCATTATAGTATGATCAGTACGAAAAATCCAGATTTTCAAAAATTAAAAGAACCACTTTTTAGCGGGAATTTTCGTAAGTTACACAGCTGAAGTTATGAAAGGGTTGAAAGACTACAATATTATGGCATAAACAAGAATATGTTCGATTGGTCTTTATTCCTATAGGCTGTACCCTTAAGGGTTTAATGCCACAAAGGTCGAATCGGGCTTGCCATGGACCATAAGTGCATCATGAGGTGCTTCATTTAAATAAATTGAATGCGCTTGCTGAATGATTACACATCAAGGCTGCCATGTCTGCATGTCTATAGTACTGTATAATGGTATAGGCCTATATAAAAGTTGTTTCACAAATTGACATTTCATTTTATTTTAAGAAGGAGAATGTCATAAACAGTGGCGTACTGAAGGGGGCAGCTCTTCTGTGAGAGGTCTTGGGAGGGGATGAGGGAGGTAGAGGTGGAGGAGGGATATGAAGAATGAGAGGGGACTGGAGGAAGAGAGAAAGAGGAAGAAATAAATAAATAGATGTAAATAAATAGAAAGGTAAGGAAAATGATAGGAATGAGAGGGGACAAAAAGTAAGAGGGGATGAAGAAGGGAAGGGTGATAAGAAGAGGGAGTGATACTTTAGCAAGGAAAGAATAAGTACAGAGAAAGGAAAATTTGGGCCTTATAATAATTATTATAGAAACTAAACACAGCCCCCCCCCCACCCACATAGGCTTAACACTAACATCACTATAGGCAGCCATTCGATGATGTCAATCAGGGCTGTCAACTCTCACGCATTGGCCGTGAGTCTCACGCATTGGGTCACTTTCTCACGGTCTCACGCCAAGGTAGTATAATCTCACGCCTAGGTAGTAAATCTCACGCAAAAAGCTGGAAAATGAGTAAAATCTCACGCAACTTCATGAATAATTTGTTGCTCCTACTCGCTTTTCACATTCCCGAGTGCCGTGGCTCAAATAATCATGGTACAAAATGAATATTGGAGTCGGCAAATCCCGGTACGCCCCTGTACTGTCTCACGCCAAGCAATTCCAAAAAGTTGACAGCCCTGATGTCAATGCCTTTATGCGTTACGTATTTAAAACGCCCAGTCAGATGTATTTTACACCTGCCAAGCACAAGTCACCCAATTTCGAAAATTGGACGTTGAATGTACACTCTCATGAATATTGATTGGGAACAGCGCTCGAAATAAGGCGCGTCCTTGCGTCAAAGACCCGTCAAAGTAGGCGCGGACCCGCAAATTTCCTACAGTACGGGTCCGCGTGACCCGTAAAAATTGAACCAAGCAAAGATCAGAAAATCTTAGTTTTGTTGTTCCACTGGAAAATCTGGTTCACATAATAGGTACAGCTCCCTTTTAGTTTCCCATCAAGTTCTCAACCCGGGTTTTCATTTTTTTACAATCTACATACCTTGATCGCCGCGGCGGACCGTAGCTAATTCTCTCTCTTGAAATTTCAAAGGCATGGGTCCGGCGTCGGACCCTTGAAAATTGGTAAGGACCCTTGATATTTCAAAGGCAAGGGTCCAGAGGACCCTTGGATTTTACTTCTTATTTCTAGGCCTGATTGGGAACATTTTCCAATATGTCAGTGCTCAAATCGGACACAATAGAACAATAGACCATTCAGTGCGTTGGTGCTAACCGCAAGACTTGCCGGGTAGTGCTTAAATCATCCTCTGGGGAAGGATGAACAAAATATTATTAATAACAAATTCTATGTTAATTAAATTAATTCCACCGACTGGTCGTATCGGCGCTGCTTGCTGTTGCTGCTGACCGTCACCTGCATTTCTTTCTCTTGGACCTTTGCTGCTACTGTACGCTACTATTTGAAACAGTTTTTTGGGCGTTTGGTTTCCTCAAAGCGGCGAATGAAAATGTCAAATCCCACCGCTGTTCACCATGTACAAAAACACACACATTTTAACAGTGCTTTAATCTCTGAGGGGCTGTGTAATAATTATAAGCCCTGGGGGGGGCAAAATAGGGGGGAAGAAATTTTGGCGAGCCGAAAGGGGGGGGCAAGCAATTTTGGCCAGCCGAGAAGGGGGGGGCAAGCGATTTTGGCACACATTCATGGGGCGCCTTTTAAATAAAACGCGCTAAAAAAGCTTAGGAAAACGCTACAGAAACGCATATGCAAATTTTCCTGCTCGCCGCGCTCGCAACATGTATATATATCATTTAAGATTTGGAAATTGGGATCCCAAAAATTTGGCATGTACAAGGGGGGGCAAAGAATTTTTGGCGAGCCGAGGGGGGGGTGGCCAAGCGATTTTTGGCGGGCCGAGATTATTATTGCACAGCCCCTGACCTATGACCTCTGAACTCGCACGTACGGTGGTGTACAAAATAGAACATGTACGGTGCACGTACGTAAACAATAACATTGCATCCAATGGCAAAGCCAGCACCTGACTGCGCAATGCCTGGACATTTATCAATAAAGTGTTCCATGTATTATACTGCATGTATGGGTGTACCCGGCACGTACTTTGTTTCCAGTTTCGTGGTGCAATCCAAAGTCCTCGGGATTCCCCAGTTCACACACTTGCTAAATATATACTTGGATCACATTACCCTGCGCCATACATAAATTCGTCTAGCCCCATATCCCTAAAATGCAATTTCCAAAATTTCCACTCGGCCATCGTTTCTTAAGTTGCTTTCTTGAAATTTTAAACTATATAAATAACTTCAACATTTATAAGAATTAATAATATTATTACAAAGAAACAATATTTAAGACAGAAAACGGCGTGTTAAATGTAAATACCTGGAAAAATACGAGGGGCCTCTATTATACATAACACAATACAAATATCGATTTACGTGATTCTTTGCACGTGGTATCGGTCAGTATTCGCCGTAGAAGTGACGATATTAATCGGATTAACTACCATAGCAATAGATAAATACAATTTTGAATATATCGCCCAGCACTACAACGTTCACGCGGTACCTATGCGTTGAACCATAGATGTCAAAGAAAGGCTGATCACTCGCACCTGTAAGATTAGTATTTTTGAAAAGAGCGGTATTGTATTCAATCTGTGTTTGCAGACATACGCAGGTGATTAGTGCAATCTGCTAGTAGTATAGGGCGATCTATTCAAAATTGTAGTTAATCCGATTATTACTTCACTTCTACGGCGAATAGGGAGCCTACCATTTTTCTTGTATAGACGTTCTGGGTTGTTACCAACGCCCTGCAGGGTTTATTGTTCTATTGTGTCTGATTTGAACGCTAACATATATATTGGAAATTGTTACCAATCAATATTCATGAAAGTGTACATTCAGCGTCCAGTTTCAAAATTGGGTGATTAGTGTTTGACAGGTGTGAAATACATCGTACTGGGCGTTTTAATTACGTAATGCACAAAGGCTTTGGCATCATCGAATTGTTGCCTAGTGCTGTTATGTGTTCTATAATAATAATTATTAACTCACTCGTTCATTCTTTTCCTTTCTCTGCACTTATTCTTTCTTAGGCCCACATTTGATCACTTCCTCTCTCCTCTTCTCCTTCCCCTCTTTCTTTTTCTCTTCCTCCCTCCCATTCCAAACTCGATCGCCCATCCACTTCTCCTCATTTTTCCTCTTTTCACCTCTCGACACCTCCTTCACTTCCTCACTTGCCCCTGACTTTTAAAATGGATATTCGTGATATTAACAAACCCGTTTGACTTTATTGAATAGGCCTATGATAACAAAATATACTGCGAAATAGTTAATTTACAGAAAGTGACACAGATAGATAATACCTGGCAGCCACGCTACATTGTTATGGATAATCGATCAGCAATTCAATTGATTTAAATGAGGCGCCTAAATCAAGGTGGGCGGTAAATAACTGTACATCGACGGTAAAGTGTGCTTTTGTGTGTTAGCGAAGAATCAATCACACCCGTGGGCTGTATGAGAACAAAAGATACCTCTCGCTCAAGTGGGCGCTTTCACATGACTTTCTGATCACTTATTGACAGTAACCTGGCTGGTAACGCGTTAATACGCTGTCGGGCCAGTTACCGATTTAAGGGCGGAACCCTTTTGTCCTGAACAAAAGGCACCTCTCGATGAGTAGCTTGTCGGCAAATCAAATCGGCACAAAGGAACAATGCGTTACGTAATCTATTGCTTCTCCATGTTAAAATAGCTCCATGGCTTTTACCATCTTACTTTAATTTGCCTTATGTTGTATATAATATATAAGACATTATTCTATACTACATGTACAATGTGAGGACAGTAAAAAAATGTGAGGATTATCAGGATGTCCTCACATTTCTGATACTAGTATCGATAAAAAAAACCCATCAAGACCGCAGGGCCGGCAGTCCCGAGGCCGGAGAATCCCATACGACGACTCAACACTCCAAGTGAGTTCCAATATAGAAGGGCCACGCAGGGTAAGAATGCCCAGTGACATTGACACCATAGAATATATATTCTGCTTTTTTATACTTTTACCCCATAATTACCCTCATTCTTCAAGCACTGCCCTCTATCGGGGGTTAATTTATAGTTTAAGCTTGTTGGATGTATCCATATTTCGCGGTTTAGTGGGTCTTTTTGAATCCTCTGGAAAAATGCGCTATATAAATCTAAAATTTATTTTAAATTTATTTATTTATTTATTTCAAGCCTTTTAGAAACACTTGGATTTTGGCAGACACTGCTGTGTACTTGGATTTTCCCTTTTTTTATTGCACAATGTCAGTGAAATTTACGCCATCATTCATGAGTTCTATGGCACATGCGCAAAGATTTACATGGAGTTTTCCCCCGGGGGGGGGGGGCAACTTGTATTTCAAGTGGTATCACCCGCGTACAAAAAAAAAAAAGGAATATTTTCGGCGTAAATGTGAATAATTAACACAATTAGCAAGGCAATAGGTCGGGTACGTGTGAATTGCATTGTATTCCCGCATCATTGTGCACAGCGAAACATGTAAAAGTATGACGATTTTATGTCAATATATAGACGAATCCAATTTCATGCATTCCATCCCCCGGAGTTTTGGGCGTGGCTTAATATCCCCTAATGTGGCATAGATTCTGATCATGAGTTTCATTCATGCCATAGGAGATAGTAGGAGCCAGATGTGTTAAATTCTCGCCGGTGAAGATTAGCTGTTTTTGTGTGGAATATACCTATAATTTGTAATTTTACACGCTGTAAATACTGCACCAACCAACCCAACTTACAGAATACAAACTCTAGTAGTAGATCTACTGAGAAGAAGAAGACAGGTACAGCTCTAGTTTCAATAATTGGAACGCACGGCTCCGAACAAGTCCTCAAACGTTCGAAATTTGTAGTTACTACAACTAGGTACAGCTCGATCGCTGAGCCTATAAAGGCTTTCGATACTGTGCCGGTCCCAAAATTGCGCGACAAGGACCCAGATTTTACGTGACAAGGACCCGGACAAGGTACGTGTTTATTATTATTATTGCTATTATGTCATTGACAAGGACATGTCCCGGGGGAGGCACTCCCTATCTGAAATGGCAGGGATGTGCCTCGGCCATGTTAAAAGTAGGGGGCATTCAGGTCAAATGTACAATTACAAAAATATGGGGTCATTCAGTACACAACCTGAATAAAAATGGGGTCATTCGGTATGAAAAAGGATGGTCATTGGGGTAACAAAAAGTAACATGGGAGTCATTGAGTACAGGATTGCCAAAAGAGTATCATTAAGTACACATAAATAAGTGCCAAACTGCGTAAAAGCAACCTGGCCACCTTGGAAATGTGAAAAATCTCATTATTTCTGGAGGAGAACACAAATACCACCTAAATTTGGGAATTAAAAGGGGGGTCATTGGGTATAGCAGGAAATAGAAAAAGGGGGTCATTGAGTACATGAATTTTTTAAAGGGGTCATTGGGTAATAGGTAGGACCATAACACAAAAAGGGGGTCATTGGGTACAAGCCGGTTTGAAAAAGGGGTCTATCCTGAGGCACATGATGCATATCTGTCATGGAAGTGCCCCCCCCCGGGGGACATGTCCAAAGACATTTCCCGACATCCCTATATCTATATCCCGCATAAGGCCCATGAAAGTCAATTCCGAGTTTATCGTCCCCTTTTTTCCCCAGGTTGGTGAGGTGACTTTTTCATTTTTCATTTTTCATTATTTCATGAGATTTCATTATTGACCTAAAGTGAGTGCTGATTTAAAGCCACACTCATATATGTTATTTATAAACATGTTTTTATATGGGTAGGGACTAGAAAAGTTAGAAAAGAGCCTGGGTTTGGTTCCAAGTTATAAATTTATATGTTTTACAAACAAAAATATATGTTTCCAATTGCTAAAACTGGTGAAAACACTGATACTTTGAAAATAATGAATTATTTTGGCATTTTTGAAAATTTGACGCGGGTGTTTTTGGTGTCCAAAAAGTGACGCGGGCGGGGGACGATAAACTCGGAATCGACTTTCACGCGCCTAAAGCTCTATGGATTTGCTCTAGAAGCTTCTAGTACATTATTAGAGTCACGCGGTAGCCGTGACCAGCAAGTTTTTAAAAAAGACTGATAAAGAAGACTAATAACAGATGCTCCCGCGAGACTATATTTACAGCTAACATTAAAACACTTGACTTCGATTGTTCGATGTTATTTTTCGCTGGGTACAAAATGTGGCTAAAACCATGCTAAATGTTATTTACAGTCCCAGGTGTAATATCTTGACAACTCATTAATTCAAAAAGGGCCACCAATCCTACAGTCAATCATTGTTCGTAATAAACAAATATTTTTGCTTCCATTTCACGCGGTATTTCATAGCGAAAATTAGTGGCAAATCATACTGATCCAGAATTTTTAGACACTGCTACAGGTCTACCTGGTTATCACCTTCACACTACTTTTTCAGATTCACTTCCAATTATACCCTAGCAATTTCTGAAATACCGTGCATACAAATTCCGAACCCCATTCGCCAAAAAATCAAGTTTTTCACAATTCTTTTGTTCTTTTCGGACGACACATCAATTCATATAATAAATATTGTACATCGACAAGCTATTTCACAGCCGAGTCCCGTGGTCTAATGGTAAATGACTTGGACTCCTATTCCGGGGACTGGAGTTCGAAATCCGATGACCAATTTTTTTTTTTTTTTACAATCTGTTATGAAACAATTAATTTTCGTTCATCAAGGATAACATAATTTTAACATGGTGCTATTGTGATATTATTTTTTTTTATCAAAGCAAGATGTTTTATTCTCAGGGAAATTGTTTATTAAAATTATCCCCCCCCCCAGAGACTGCAGGGCTTGAAGAATGAGGGAAATTAAAACCACAAATCGCGAAAGACCGCCAACAACCGCCGCTCAATAGGGATGTCAAACTAGATTGCCCCGCAGGGCAACAAAGAACCACAAACCGCGAAATATGGATATCCAACCAGTTTAAAAGACAAATTAGCCACCGATAGAGGCCAGGGCCTGAACAAGTAGAGAAATTAAAACCACAAACCGCGAAAGAACGCCAAAAACCGCCGCTCACTAGGGATATCCAACTATATTGGCCCGCAGGGCTACAAAGAACCACAAACCGCGCAATTTGGATATCATACAAATTAAAACCACAAACTGCGAAAGACAACCAACAACCGCCGCTCAATAGAGACATCCAGCTAGATTGCCCCGCAGGGCTTCAAAAACCACATACCGCGAAGTATAGTTATCCAACAAGCTTAAACTATAAATTAACCCCATATAGATGGTAGGGCATAAAGAATGAGGGAAATCAAAACCACAAACCGCGAAAGACCGCCAACAACCGCCGCTTAATAGGGAAATCCGACTAGATCTATAAATCTAAATAACTATCAACGGCGAAATTTGGATATCCAACTAGAGGGCTACAAAGAACCACACACCGCGAAGTATAGTTATCCAACAAGCTTAAACTATAAACCGCGAAAGACCCCCCCAACAACCGCCGCTTAATAGGGAAATCCAACTAGGGCTACAAAGAACTATCAACCGCGAAATTTGGATATCAAACTAGATTGCCCCGCAGGGCAACAAAGAACCACACACCGCGAAGTATAGTTATCCAACGAGCTTAAACTATAAATTAACCCCCGAAAGAGGGTAGGGCATGAAGAATGATGGAAATTAAAACTACAAACCGCGAAAGACCGCCAACAACCGCCGCTTAATAGGGAAATCCAACTAGATTGCCCCGCAGGGCTACAAAGAACTATCAACCGCGAAATTTGGATATCCGTAATACACAGTGCTACATAGTTTCAATTTGAAGTAAATCGGACTGACTCTGTGTCTCGCTGGCATCGTCAACATTGGGTATGTGTTGTTCATATTTACATTTCTTAGTTGCCTTGAATAATTAAAGTATATTAAAATGTATATGTATCCCTATTAACATTACAGGCACGCGGTAGCTGTGACCAGCAAGTTTTAAAAATAAACGGCTGATAAAGTTTTACTAAATTATTTACTGTCATAAATCAAGGATAACATAATTTCAAACATCTATTTTTCGTTTTATTCGTTTTATGGAGTACTTCGATGACTTTCCAAGCTTAGAGTAGACCCTCCCTCGGGTCCACGGAGAACGACTGGTAATGTAGATTACATAGCATTAAAAATCAACCCAATACATGGACCCTCCCAGTCTGTAAGCAATTTGCCTTCCAGCTCCCACAAAATGCTGGGAGTTCACTTTTACGGATTTGGAGTCACGCAATCTTTCTATATACCACGTCCATGTTTTCACTACATTAACGTTTGTGTAAGCGACTAAACAACGATATTGTATCCGACCAATCAACGCAGCTTGGCAGCGCGGGGATATTTGAAAAGGCTTCCCTAGCTAAATAATGTGCAAACATTTGCAAACCGCACGCGATAATATACGCAATATGGACAATAGGCCTAAGTCCGAGTCGAGTGGTTGCCTTTTATTATTGCGCGTACCATGGGTCTATCAGACGCGTGCCACTTGAGCTCAATACCTCTCAGTTGTTGACAAGTGTCCCATCCGATCTTGCGTCACATCCCGCGGCATAGCTTTGTGCTACCATATTTGAATTGAAACTGGGGCGGGGCTTTCGTAATTGACATTGGAAACAACGTGCTTCGTTGAACGAATATTTGGAAGGGAGATCTCTAACACATTGGACCAGTCTCGGAATCAGCGTTCAATGGACTTTCGCGTTCACTTATAATACGAGTATATTTCTATATTGCTGCATGGTTGACTGTGGTGGGTGTAATTAGTGGCGTCGATTTGTTAATGAAGAGGAATGGGTTTTTGGCATTGAGGAAAATAAGGGGGGATTACAGGACTTTGACATTTTTTTCATAGGGCATTATGTAATTATTTATTGTTACATTATCCAGAGATGGAACCGAACCGAGACTGGGGGCCAGTCTAAGCTTAGAGCTGCTTGGCTACATTCATAAAAAAGAAAGAAAATCCACCAAAAAACGTTGACAACGTAAAGAAAGCAGCAAGTTTAAAAAGCCCCCACCTCGGCTCACTTTTTGAAACTTGGTCCCATTTTGAATATCAACAGCAAATCGGTGGTTTTAACGTTTAAACAATAGCATCATTGCCATTAACATGCCTACTTGTTAGTTTAATTCAATCATTGGTCATGAACTTAATAATTATTATAAAACAAAACATATATAGGATATTGGCAAGAACAACATAATAACCTTTCTGATCGTTCCAGTATTATGCTAACAACTTAATATCGCATCGGCACATTAAAGATACATAACACTTCTGGAAATAATTTAAGTTGATAATTATGACAAAAATTAAATCAGTATCTTTTACAAATGGGACTAAGTTTCAAAAAGTGAGCCGAGGTAGGGGCTTTTTAAACTTGCTGCTTTCTTTACGTTGTCAACGTTTTTTGGTGGATCTATTATTACTGCATGTACGAGTCGTACGATGTGATATCGCAAGAGCAGGGGTTTTCCCCAAACCAGCGCCAACTGGTTTCAGCAAAAGCAAGGTCCATTGTTATTATCAGTGTTATTATTATTATTATTATTATTATTATTATTATTATTATTATTATTATTATTATTATTATTATTATTATTATTATTATTATTATTATTATCATGATCATTATTATCATTATTATTATTATTATTATTATTATTATTATTATTATTATTATTATTATTATTATTATTATTATTATTATTATTATTATTATTGTTGTTGTTGTTGCTGTCATTGACAAGGACATGTCGAAAGACATTTCCCGACATCCATATATCCGAAAGTATCTCGCACAAAGTTCTATGGATTTGAATTTAGACTTGTCTGACTTTCACCTTCAGGACCCAATCTGGTGGAATAAAAATGTTCGGTTGAAAATAAAAATGTTTTCTATTACCCTGAGTGGGATGAAAAGGGTATTCATCATAATGGTAACAATTTGAAGATTTAGTTGAATTTGATATTCCTTTTAGGAATAGGAGAAAATATAATTCTTGAATGAATGGGATTTATTTGAACTGGTTTCAGAATTCCAAGAATATTCAGGAAGATGTTTTTACTCAAATCTCTGTTGGTCTTGTGGGTGAGGCCAAAGTTCCCAAACATGTTTACTCTATTATGAGGAAATGTGCTGCAGTGGTGGTTGAAAGTATAAAATGGGTCGATTATTTAGATATTTTGGATGAAGTGGAATGGGATAATATTCATAGTGCTAATTTTAATTGCACTATTGAAACTCAGTTGAGGTCCTTCCTTTTTATATTATCTGTACCAACAAATTTCTTCATAGAATCGGTAGAGCTGAATCACCAAACTGTTATTTTTGCAACGATATGCCTGAAACACTTGTGCATTTATTTTGTGAATGTGTTAAGGTTACCCCTATTAGGGATGAATTATGCTTTTTAATCAATAGTGTGTCTGGGGAGTGTTTTCATTTACCAATTTTGAAAAAATGTTTGGTGGTACCAATTTGTCCGAACATGATAGTTGTATCAATGTTCTTTTTTTATGTTTGAAATTTTATTTGCACAGATGTAAATTTCAACAAACCCAGCCGAATTTGGTTACTTTTTTATATTTTGTTAAAATTAAGAGAAACACAGAATATAAAATTGCTGAAAATAAAATTGCTTAAAGCAAAGGAAAGCTTAATAAACATTTTAAGAAATGGACCCTTAATCTTGAAGCCTCTTAATTAATACTTGTTTTTCTTTGTTATTGCTTTTTTAGGCCACTTCATTGCACCATCCTTTTTTGTTTTTCTTTGTTTGTTTAGTGTGTTGTGTTGTGTTGTGATTGTTGTTTTTGTTTGGTATGAGTATGTTTTTTTGTGTCCCCTGTTTTGTCTTGTTTGTTTTCTGATATTAGAGATTTCACTTCTTTTTCACTATTGTGTACAAGAAATTATGTGTTGTGAATAATAAATAATAACAGCACTTAATATAGCGCTTTTCCAACCTGATCAAAGCACTTTACAAAGATACAGAATATATACAAAAACATATAAAACCAGAAAAAAAGGCTTAAAAACAGCAACAATCAGTACAAGTGAGTTTTTAGGTTACTCTTGAAACTATCTACAGTGGGGAAACTCTGATGTTTAAAGGGATGTTGTTCCACAGTTTGGGTCCCTGTACACTGAAAGACCTATCACCAATTAATCTGTTGCTCCTGGGGACAACTAGACGAGTTGCGTCTAACGCCGAGCGTAAACCCTCTCTGGTTGGGATATAGATCGTCAAATAATCAGACAGGTAGATTGGTGACAGATCATTCAGTGACTTGTAGATGTATAAGAGGATTTTGAACATGATGCGTTTTTCGATGGGTAGCCAGTGGATGACGAGTAGCGGCGAGGGACTTGGAATACAATGCGAGCAGCTCTGTTCTGTAAACGCTGGAGACGAGCAATATCGGTAGACCTGCAACCAGATAGAAGAGCATTAGCGTGGTCTAATTTGGAGAGAACAAGTGCTCGCATTGCATTGCTACAAGTATCTTGATCGATATAACGACGAATTCTGGATATATTCCAGAGGAAGAAATTCAAAGATTTACACAAGGAGGTTATGTGAGATGACATGTTCATTGCTGTATCAAATGTTACGCCCAGGTTTTTGATTGTAGCTGAAGGTGTTATTACAGTACTACCAATGCAAATTGTAGTGTTGAGAAGGCGATGCATGTTATTTGGGGATGCAGCTATGAAAGAATCAGTTTTGGAATCATTGAGTTTGAGTTTGTTTTGTGTCATCCAGCAACGTATTTCTTCCACACAGGATGACAGCTTGAACAGAGCACTAGCTGCTTCACCTGGAATACTGGGGTTGAATATGAAATACAATTGAATATCATCTGCGTAGTGATGATATCTAATACCATGATTTCGGATTATTGAGGAGACAGGTTGAGCATACATAGTAAATGCTTTTGGACCAATAACCGATCCTTGAGGAACGCCGTAATTCAGAACATAAACATCAGATATTGAACCATGTATAATGACATGAAATGTGCGACCGGTCATATATGATTTGAACCAATTTAGAGCTGCGCCTTTGATACCAAAGTCAAGTTCAAAATGATCAAAAAGAATGTTATGATCACTGGTATCAAAGGCAGCAGATAAGTCAAGCATGATCAAGAAGGCTGCATGGTTATTGTCAAGAGCCCGATCAATGTCATTTTTTACCTGCAATAATGCGGTCTCAGTACTGTGTTTGTTTTTGTACGCTGACTTGAGAGTTTCATCAAGATTATTCTCTTCCAAGTGCTTGCTAACCTGCTTAATCACAGCCTTCTCGATAACCTTGCCAATGAAATTGATACTTGAAACAGGCCTATAATTTTGGAGGTCGTTCCAGTCAAGGGTGACTTTCTTCATGATGGGAGTCACCATAGCTTGTTTGAAATTATGTGAAAAAATACCAGTAGTCAGAGAATTGTTTACAATACAAGTTATATGAGGAATAACAATATCAATATACTCTCTTACCATCCAAGTTGGCATATAATCAAGGGAGCAAGATTTGTTTGCACAACTCATGATTATATCACGAACCTCGGTTTCATCAAGTTCTTTAAATGAGACAAGATCATTTGCGACAACGATGTTATTTCTAGTTACAATACTTGGTGATGAAACGACAGTATTACTGTCGATGTTGCCACGTATTTTTGCAACTTTGTCAGTAAAGAATTGTGCAAATTTGTTGCACAACTCATCAGGAGTATCAAAAGTTGGTAAAGCTCTACAGTTCTTATTAAGTAACACACCTAATGTTTTAAAAGTGTCTTTTACACTAGCATTGTACAACACATCTTTATAGTGGTTTTCTTTAGCCTTTTCAATAAGAGAGATAACCTTTTCATGTTGAACCATATAAGAATCTCTGTTTACAGTGAGGCGGTTCTTTCTCCATTTTCTCTCCAATCTACGCTGTTCTCGCTTTTCAGCCCTAATCTCATCGTTATACAGACTTGACATTTAATATGGAATATTTTTCGCAAAGTTCCAAGACTGGTCTAGATGGAGTCTGCATAGACTGCACGGGCTAAATATTAATAGGGGTGTGTCGGGAGATGGTGTAAAATAAGTGTTTGATAGAAAATGTGCTTTCGATATGTTTACATTATGGTGCTCATAATGTAGCGAATTTGCCTAAAATGGCGGATTTAGGGAGGCTGAATTTGAGCTTTTTGGGGGACACAATTTCGGACTTTATGCAACGTGGTTCTGTTATTATCAAATTTAAAGGGTTTGAGGTGATATTTCTGAAGCTTCGTCAGCAGCTGGCATTCATCACATCTAAAATACACTTACAATGTACCAAGTTTTTGAACAGGGGAGGAGATTAAAAGTAGGGCTCTTAAAAGCTGTACGTACTCAGAAAGTTTGAATGGCCCCCTGGGGTCAAATGTTATAAACTAACGGCACAAAAACAACTGCTCGGATTCCTGGTTGTCCAATGAACTCACACTGTTTTTTTGTGTACAGTAAGTTTATAACATTTGACCCCAGGGGACCATTCAAATTTTCTGAGTGCATGCCACTTTATAGAGCCATATTTTTTAAAGCTCCTCCCACTTTCAAAACTGGTAGATCACAGGTGCATTTCAGTTCTGACGAACACTTATTGGTATATAGGTTCAATAAAATTGCCTCAAACCTCAATAAATTTGATAATATCAGAATAATGATGCTCAAATTCAGATATTTTACCCCCACAAAATTCAAATTCAGTCTCCTTAAATCCGCCATTTTAGGCTAATTTACTACATTATGAGCGCCATAATATAAACTAATGGAAAGCACATTTTCTGTCAATCAATTAGTTTACACCAACTCCCGACACACCCCAATTAATATTTAGCCCGTACCGTTTATGCAGACCTCTACCAGACCAGTCTTGGAATTTTACGAAAAAGTATTCCATATTAAATGTCAAGTCTGTACCACTTTGCTTGAAGACGAATAGTGCGAGTTCTGGTAGTTTGAGGAGCATGGGTGTCAAGAACAGTTCTCGAAACCTCATTGAAATGTTCAAGAAGAATGTTAACATCAGATGTAGCTGGAGTAGAAGCCAGTCTATCAGTTAGATCTCCTACAAATACACTAGAGTCCGGATTACGGTAATCCCGCATGGTACATGTAGCTTTCATGGGTGGTGGCTTACGTTGTTGGAGTACACAGCTTATCATCTTGTGGTCAGAACCAAAATAAAGACCAACATCACAAGTTCTAAGGAAATCCTCGTTTTCACGAGTTATTATAAGATCGATTAAGGAACCTGATATGTGGGTAGCCTCAGGGACATGTTGGTTAATGATTTTCCTCTTCATGATTTTGTTGTTTATTATGTCAATGCAACTATTGGGTTGGTATGTGTCTGTCATTTCCCAGCTTTTTGGGTGCCCGTGCTTCTTGCCATGTGCATTCACTTTCTATGATGTGTGATTTGATTGTATGAACAGTAGTTGATTAAGAGCAAGGGGCTGGTGGTTATTATCTTTGTACCAGAGATAGGAAATTTCCTGGCTTTGTTTTGGTTTGGTTCTTTTTCGCACAGGAGGTTTTTCGTGGCTTACATCTCTGTCGTGTGTCTTCCCCCAGTCCCGAGTATAGGGAATAAAAAACAAAACAAAACAAAAAGTTCTATGGATTAATTGCTCTAGAAATTTCTAAAAGTACATTATCTATACTGCACGTACGAGTCGTACGATGTGATATCGCGAGAGCAGGGGTTTCCCCAAACCAGTTAGCAAAAGCAAGGCCATTAATCAATGATTCTTTTTACCATGTTTAAGCCCAATTGGGCATACTCTAACATTTGACCCCATACGACCTTTGACCTCGAGTGACCTCGGTTTGATTTTGTTCATGCTCCCGTGTCATAAAGAATACTTTAAGCCAGATTGGGCAAAGTTTTGACCCCAGATGACTTTTGACTTGATGTAATTTTTTTCATGCTCTCTCATACGAAGGATTCTAACCACCAAGTTTAAGCCCAATAGGGCAAAGTTTAAATTTAGCCCCTAGATGACCTTTAACCTCTATCTATATCCGAAATATCGGATCAATGCATCGAAGCTCGGCGAAACGCATAGCCGGACAGACAGACAGAGCTTATTATTTTATTAGTACTAGTGCACCTGCAGCTGTAATGGCCCTGTAGCTATTAGGGCACCAGGTGCATGATAGAGATACTGCTTGACCCCTGATGACCCTTGAAATTTGACCCCTCCGTAATGACCTTTGACCTCGATTTTATTTTGGGCATATATTCCCCTCGTATCAAGGATCCCACCCACCAAGTTTGGGCCCGATCGGACAAAGTTTGAAATTTTGACCTTTGACCTTGACTTCCGATGACCTTCAAAACCACGCGGTCAACATGCTTTTCCCGGCACCTACCCATGGCCCAAATATCGGATTGATGCGTCGAAGCGCGGCGAAACGCATAGCCGGACAGACAGACAGACAACGCTTATGATTATTATAGTATAGACTAGTGCACCTGCAGCTGTGAGAGCCCTGATGCTGTGAGAGCACTGGCATGATAGCGATACTGTTTGACCCTAGATGACCTTTTTTTCATGCTCCCCTCATACGAAGGATTCCACCTACCTAAGTTTAAGCCCAATAGGGCAAAGTTTAAATTTAGCCCCTACATGACCTTTGACCTCGGTTGACCTCAATTTTGTGTTGCGCATATATTCCCCTCGTATCAAGGATTCCACCCACGAAGTTTGAGCCGATAGGACAAAATTTGAAATCCATGACCTTTGACCTTTGACCTCGGATGACCTCCATATAATGTTTTTCATGCTCCCCTCATACGAAGGTTTCGACCCACCAAGTTTGAGCCCGATCGGACAAAGTTTGAAATTGGACCCCTTCGTAATGACCTTTGACCCCGGTTGACCTCGATTTTATTTCGCGTATTATATTCCCATCCTATCAAGGATGGCACCCACCAAGTTTGGGCCCGATCAGACAAATTTTGAAATTTTGACCTTTGACCTTGACCTCCGATGACCTTCGAAACTACCCGGTAAACAGCGCCCGCCCGATACCCATCTATGTGTGAAATATCGGGACGATGCGTCGAAGTGCGGCGGAACGCATAGCCGGACAGACACACACACACACACAGACAACGGCTATTATTTTAGTAGTACTAGTGCGCCTGTTGCTGTAATAGCCCTTTAGCTATTAGGGGGTATGTGGGCACTTATTGGGGTATGTGGGCGCTTATTGGGGTAGGGGCGCTTATAGAAATCATTTTCAGCCATGAATGCTGGGAAGACACTATAGCATATTTGCAGCAATGCATTCTGGGTAGACATTTACAGTGCATTTCAAATTGGGCATGTAGCCAAAAGCTGAATGGAATCTATGAATGAATGACCTTGTTCACCAGCTTGGGCAGCTTGCAACTTGTTGTAGATCGTCTACTGGATTCTTTTTATCCATGTGCACTTGCTGCTTTGTATCCACGTGGGGTATTTTCCCCCATGACCTTTGACCTTGACCTCCGATGACCTTCAAAACTACCCGGTAAACAGCGCACGCCCGATACCCATCTATGTCTGCAATATCGGAACGATGCGTCGAAGCGCGGCGGAACGCATAGCCGGACAGACACACACACACACACACAACGGCTATTATTTTAGTAGTACTAGTGCACCTGCAGCTGTAATGGCCCTGTAGCTATTAGGGCACCAGGTGCATGATAGAGATACTGCTTGACCCCTGATGACCCTTTTTGACTTTATAACATGTTCCTGACATATCAATGATTCTTTTTACCATGTTTAAGCCCAATTGGGCATACTCTAACATTTGACCCCATACGACGTTTGACCTCAGTGACCTCGGTTTGATTTTGTTCATGCTCCCATGATATGGAGAATACTTTTAGCCAGATTGGGCTAAGTTTGAAATTTTGACCCAAGATGACCTTTGACCTCGGATGACCTTGATGTAAGTATTTTCATGCTCCGAAGGATTCCACCCACCAAGTTTAAGCCCAATAGGGCAAAGATTAAATTTAGCCCCTAGATGATCTTTGACCTCGGATGACCTCAATTTTGTTTTGCACATATATTCCCCTCATATCAAGGATTCCACCCACCAAGTTTGAGCCCGATAGGGCAAAGTTTGAAATCCATGACCTTTGACCTTTAACCTCGGATGACCTCCATATAATGTTTTTCATGCTCCCCCCATACGAAGGATTCGACCCACCAAGTTTGAGCCTGATTGGACAAAGTTTGAAATTTGACCCCTCCGTAATGACCTTTGACCTCGGTCGACCTCGATTTTATTTCGGGCATATATTCCCCTCGTATCAAGGATACCACCCACCAAGTTTGGGCCCGATCGGACAAAGTTTGAAAATTTGACCTTTGACCTCCGATGACCTTTAAAACAACCTCACGAACAGCGTATGCCCGGTACCTATCTATATCCGAAATATCGGATCGATGCATCAATGCGCGGCGAAACGCATAGCCGGACAGACTTACAGAGACCGCTCATTATTTTAGTATATTAGATAGATAGATATATAGATAGATAGATTATTATTGCTGTCATTGACAAGGACAATGCCAAAAGACATTTTCCGACATCCCTATATCCGAAAGTATTTCGCACAAAGCTCTATATGGATTTGCTCTAGAAGCTTTTAAAAGTACACCATACTACTAATAAGGCTCTATCTGTGAGTCTTTCTGTGAGTGGGTCTGTCCTGGCAGCTATTGGCAGCTAACTAAAGCTTCCAAGTAAGCAGCACAGCTACTCCAGTTACTGTATAGGTAGTTTTAGACGCAGGCTACTGGACAGAAGTTAGCATGGTTACTGCATAGGCAGTTTAACAGATATCAAATCTCATCTAGGGGCTTGCAGTATTGTACAAGCAAGTGCAACAAGTGGCTAAAGCAAAAAGTGGCTAGATTTATTTGAAAGAAACAATGGTATGGTATAACTCAAGAAATGCCATTTAGAGAAAAACAGGTTTTAATATTTTTGCGAACTAAACCTATTTACAACTCGCCATGTATTAAAGTGTCTGATTTCACTCAAGTTTGGTCCTATAACCGGAAGTTGGATCCTATACATTATAACAAATGTCAATTATGATTAAGAATAGTGGAATTTAAGATGTTCTTTAGTCTTCCTTTAAGTACTGGGTTACGTCTTTCTGGCGTTAACTGAAATCTCCAATCTCTGAGTTACGGCTTTTAACTTTCAATGTTGTCAATGGTGGATGGAATGTATTATTATAATCTCTTCATACTGCAGTTACTGTCCGTTTTCCTATACACAATACACAGTGCTCTTTCCCATTGACGCGTGACCTTTACAAATAGCCCTACGTTAAAAGTATGGGGATATGACTAGTTAACGTCGCTGTGTGAAAAATAACCGGCAAATATTAAAAGTACTCTTCTAAAGTTCTAGAAAATATAGTTTTTTAACATGTCCTAAATTTTAGCTAATTTAGATGTTTGGAAATATTCGTACTTTGGTGTTTTAGTTAATGTTATAGGTAATAGTACATTGCCTAGTTAACGTCGCTGTGTGAAAAATAACCGGCCAATATTAAAAGTACTCTTCTAAAATTCTAGACAATATAGTTTTGTAACATGTCCTAAATTTTTAGCTAATTTAGGTGTTTGGAGAGGGTCGTACTTTTGTGTTTTAGGAAGGACATGTAAACGACAGATAACACCAAAAATATGAAGAAATTATTTCAAAACCGTGTTAAGTCAAAAATCATTATGTTGCTCATTTTCAAGAATGCTGGTTTACAAAAAGCACGCCATTGTCTCATTTCGTGAACAAAGGTACACATACCATTGTTTCCTTTCGTTTCCTTTATAATCGGTTACCCAACTGAAGCTATGAATACCAGCTTTATTGCGATATCGCACATGAAAACAGACACTTGTGCACAACCAGAGAAGATCCGATTTAATCAGTTGAGCTGTTTCAATGAGTGTTATCTTGGTTTAATAGCTTTTAATGGGGTTAAGGGGTTGTTTGGAATGACAGGTGAGTGAGGGTCAAAAACAAAATTTTTACCTTTTGACCTCAGCACATGTGTATGTATGATCTGCCATACAAAAATTAAAAAACAATACCTCAAAGTATCATTTTTAATGTTTTTGTCATAATCACGCTTTTCTACAAATTTCATCTGTTTGTACCGGGGGCGTGTCTGTTGCCAGGTAGGCCTACATGACAGCATAGACACACGTTACAACCTTGAATAATAATACAGAATTGTGACGTTATATTCTTCTTAACCTATCTTAGAACTGCCTATTATTTCAATTGTTATACTGTTCTGGTTGGTTTATTGCATATACTCTATAGAAATTATGCAATATGACGTCGAGCATGACAGAGTCATCTTCATTCAAATAAAATTCAGGTACCCGTAAGGTACCACGGAGCAATTCGCACGATAATACAATAAAACAGATGAAAGGTATGAATGGTTGTGGAATCGAATTGCAGACCTGTCCCTCTGTCACCTTAGAACTGCATCTCGTAGGCAATGGTAGGTAATAAACCAACCGGAACGGTATAACAATTGAAATAACAGCATGTCTTGGTCTCAATTCAAGATGTGCAATTTGGACACACCTACTCGTTGGCTGATTTATACTTCAACAGTTTCTCAAAGCAATATCAGAAAAGCCACTATCTCATTGTTCATTGGCCCGCAGTATGCGCTCGCCCCGGGGCACTCAACTTTAGAATTGATGGGTAGGGTAGGTAATTGATGTGCCTACAAGCTTCGCGAAGTAGGCGCATATCAGTACAAAACGTTCGGTTTATTATATATAAAAAAAGGGTCATTATGTACAATCAAAATGAAAAAGGGGTCATTGGGTATAATATTTTGAAAACTGAAGGTGCCTGGTCATCGGGTATAGTCGCCTTCAAAAGAGGGGCATATATTGACAGGCACATACCGTCACCTCTAAAGTTGATGCCCCCCCGGGTGCTCGCATTATATTTTGTTCATGGCTCGGCTTTTAAAACTCCCACACATCACAATAAGGCTATTGAAAAGTGTATAGAATAGCTAATGATACACCGGTCCCTGCGATTAGTCGCGGACCCGAGCGACAATATAGTAAACACATCGAGTTTATAACACAAGTGACAGTAGTCGTGAATTATGGAGGTTTCATTGAACTTCTACCAGCAAAATATGGAATAATACTAACACAAGACACCAATCGAGATGATGATACCAGCCATAATGGAAGGCTTGTATTTGACCTTCTTATGAATCCAATTTCGTGGCGAGAAGTTAAAAAGGTAATGTATATTTCAAGAAATTTGGGTTCAAAAATTCTGTATCAGCTCGTATCATCAATTCCGTAAATATGGCGTATAGAGTAGTCACGATTATCGCACTTTCAGTTTCCCACGCGTTTGAACGGGAATTGGATTGCCTACTTTTTCGATGTCTAGTGAGCAAATTTTTCAATATTTTGAGAAAATGATGTCAAATTTTCTATTCTGTATTGTTTGGTAATAATGTCTTTTGCCAATAGTATGTTTAAAGTTGTAATTTTGTGTTTTTGATCGCAAAGATCGGATATTTTCGTTCCCGATTCGAATTCTGAACCCTTCGCAAGGGTGCCGATTTCGGCAGAACTTTGACGATAATTTTGCCTTTTTGTACACTAAAATGCATTCGATCCTTAATTTTGTTTCAACCGAGTCTTAAATTAGCAAGCACAATAAGGTTGGTACCACTTTTATATACATTGATAAAATTTTAAAGATTTTTTTTCAAGTTTCTAACTGGCGCAAATCGTTAAGTGTGTATTTCCCATTGACATCCAAAATGGGAAATACGAGTCTGATGGACATAGGAACGGCGTCCATGAGACTCAGCGAGTCTAGTATAGAGGCACAACTTGACAATACACTGAACTATTTAAACGTAAAGGACGCACTGGATACACATAAATTTGTGTTTCCTTGCTGGCGGAATAGTTGTAAAAACTCTTTTTTGTCAAAAAAGTTGGACAATTTATGAATTATGATTGGCAAAATAGCGAAAGGAAATAGACTTTTCCAACCATGTAAAACTACACTGGGTTGTTGACATGGTCGACATACATTAAGGCATACGCATGTTCCTAAAGTAGGAGGTAAGTACTATAATTAATTGTTTAAAGTGCTCAACATACCAGCAAAAAGTCATAGGGTCATCAGAGTACAGGGACTTTGTGAAATACTGGGTACAAAAAAAAGTGCGTGAGCCGATATGCAACATCAAATATAAAAGCCGATTTACATAATTTCCCATGACCTTACAGAAGTGATCGTGCTCAAATATAAAACTATAGAGTTTGGTCCTTGATATGCACCATCAATTGTGTACTTGTGATCAATATTGCTAGGCAAACAATCACAGCAAACATGCCAAAATCCTCCCATTTCTCCTCCATTTACACACATATAAACCCATCCCTTAAGTCCTGCAAAGGTCGAGATGAATTCTACTGTAGACATGACTGCATCATGTTACAATAGAAGCCAATGACCATTCAATTACCTATTACTAAGCGGTTACCCGTATTTCGCGGTTCTCGGCTGTCCTGGTTATTGGCTCATTTTTTGCAGATCTCAAAATCAGGGTGTGTCCTTTGGCCGGGATCACTGTCCTCACAACTGAGCTCAATTGCAGCCTTTTGCCAGATGATGGTGGATGCGATATCGCTATTTTTGACGTCGCCATTTGATTAACACATAATCATGCAATCTTCACAAACAATTCTAAATTTGTTATGTGGTGTCAAAGCCCGGGTGTCAAAGCAAAATTATCTTACTCTAAATTTGTAACTGCTAACCGTGTATTTTGAATGGGGCTGTCGGCCTTGTAATTTCGCCAGCCTCGAAAGTCACGTGTTGTGTGCCCTATGCCACCTGCGTTTTGCAATTTGACCTGACCTTCGCCCTCAATATACCACGATGCACCAACCAAAATTACCCAAGTCGTTTAATTTTGTTGTGTGTTCCTGGAGCTTGCTGATTTCATTATGAATGGGGCATTGATCATCAGCAAATAGAAGCTCATAGTGTTCTGTATAATTTGGGGTTGCTTCTTGGATGATTTTGTTTATGTAAATCAAGAAAAGGAGAGGAGATAACACATCCTTGACGTACTCCTGATGTAGCTGGGAACCAGTTGGAGCTATAGTTGGTATATCTATTTCATGTTCTCACGGCACAGAGACTGTTAGCTGATTTAAACCCATTCTTCCTTGATGTTTTCCTCTATGTTTTGTATCTCCTGATTTTGTCATTCATATACTCTGTTCTATGCAAGTTGGACATTCATTTAGCTTTTCATGTTGATTTCATGCATGTTAGGCCCTTTTGCCTGGTCTTCCATCTGGTTGATGGTCTGTGATCTGTATCTATTTGGATATAAGGCGTAACTTTGAGTCAACCACTTTATGTCTGTCTGATATTCTAGTCAATATGAAGTCTCTCTGTGAGGCTTGCATGGTTGTTCCATCTGTACCATGTATAAACTTCATTTTTTTCTCTGCTGATAGAAAGTATTGGTCACAAACAGTCCATGTTTTGGGCACATAGCTCTAGAACTAGCTGGCCATTATCAGAGTGGTGATCACTATGTGGGCCAAGATGTGCTTTCCAGGGAGTTCTCTGGTCACCTAGCATGCCTAGATGGCCATTAAAGTCACCATGGTTGTCCTTAGCTTTGACTTGGCTGATGTTATCTGATAGGTCCGCAAAGAAGCTGTTTTTTATCTTCATCTGTGCAGGAGTTATTACAAGGAGCATATATTCGAAAATATTTAGAACCCTGCTGATCCTGTCTTATTTGCATCTTAATTATTCTTTCTGATATAGAGGAGATATCCATAATATTCTTGGCAATGTCTGGATATAGCATAAACCCTACTCAACGAGTAGCTCTATTGTTGCTATCCACATAATATTGTTATTAGTTTCAACAATCCCACTTCCTTTTTTTGAATACCACCTTGTGTCTGCCAGTCCCGTAATTATTATGATACTGCTCCATTGTCGCAACAATTTCCGGTATCTTATCGCAAAGTCCTCACGGATATTCCAGGTTGCAAACTCTATTTGTACTTGGTTTCCGTCTCCGTTTCCATGTCGTTTTCCGTTAAGATTAAAACCACTAATTAGGGTTGGGCAGTGCTTGAAAAAAAAAAGGGACTATTTTTTTGCATGGATTCTGAAAAAGGTGCTTAAAAGCAGTGGCGAATTCATCATCTCATTAAGATAGCAGACGCCACCACTTATTACCATATAATCTCAACATCAAAATCGGAATCAACTGATATTTTGGGAATAAGCTTTTGCTGAAAATACCATTAAAAGAGGATGCTAGAATCACAACATACTCCTTTAATACCTTACCATATCCATCCATAATAGCGCAGGGTCCAATCTTTCTCATGAACATCTCTTGCAACCAATAGATTCGAACTCGACACCCAGTTTTAGAGGTTTTTTTTAATTTTTTATCTTGGTGGGTCTCCAAGAAAACACGATTCATGAAAATACTATTTTACACTCCCGGTTGTGAGTCATAGGTCAATGATAATCTCAAAATGATCAAATGGCAACTTATAGAGTTTGACCATTGTTATCTCAGTAACTTGATTGTAGAGAGTGCAAACATTTTTTTCTAATATCTTGATTGATAATTAATTTTTTTTTGCTGCTGCTGCAGAGGAAAACACCAAATTCCACTGCCGACAGGAAGAGGGCATTGCTCTATAATGACAGTGTTCGGCTCACATGACAAACGTGCAAGAAAAGAGGAAACAGACCAAGGTGTGTTGTACTGTCATAGTATAAATTAAATAAACTTAACCAGAAAACAAAACCATTTTTTTTTAAACGCTTTTTTAGGTATAAAGTGGCTAATAAAGTTTTATTCTGAAAAAAGTATGATACTGTGGTTTTCATATTATTAATATGTTCAAAATGTTGATACTATACAAATATTAACTGTCTATGAGTGTGATGGTCGAAATATAATCACGAGGTGAAAGATGGATTGTTCCATCCCACAAGCCGGAACGGCGAGTGGAATGGAACAATACATCTTTCACCGAGTGATTATATTTCGACCATTACACGAATTTAAGACAGTTAATATTTGTTTTATATCACTCATGCATAAATTATACTACTAAAATACTATTTAAGGTAGGAAATACATTTTTTCATCAACATAACACCATGTTTTGCCGTGATATACTTTACATTTTGGGATCCATCCCATAACTAAATCGGCGAGTCCAAGAGTCAGCACACGGCTTGGCGCAGGCGCACTACGGCAGAGCACTATGATGGTAAAGACTATCACACGGAGAGGGTGATGGTAAAAATGATAAATGGTAATCAACCAATGAACTAACCAATGAACTGTCTAGAATTTATGTATGAGTGATATAATATCTAATATCAAATATTATACATAGAAAAATTTGAATTGGAAAATACGATATTGTAATGATAGTGAATCACATTGTGTGTGCTTGAGGTTAGGTAGGCATGTGGGAGTGTTTTGTATGTATAAATTCATTAGCCACCTACATGAGCATTTTGATTTTCTTTCCAACTCTGTTACTTTTCCAATGTTCCAAATGTAATACAGATGCTGAATTGAATGAAGTACTAAAAGTGTCAGCTTATGAAGCCCAACAAAAGCAAAGAGAGAATGGGATATTCCTTGAGCGATTGAATAGAAATCTGGACGTTCTAGGTCTTGTGCTCCGACGTCATGTTCCTTCTGACGGCAACTGCTTTTACCACAGCGTTGCTGACCAACTGAAACGCTTAGGTGTTGCTACCACTACTGCTGCTCAGCTGAGAAAAGATGTTGTTTCTTATCTACGAAATCTGGTAATTGAAGTTGATTATTTTCAGTTCACATAGCAACATTTTATAAAGTTTGGCATAATGTGTAGCAAAATTACCAAAGAGTCATGCAGATTAGGTTTTGAGAAAGCCAAGCATTAATTCACTCCATGAGTATATACATTACTTGATGCTCCCGATTGAGTTGAGTTGCAACAACTGAAATTGTTCAGTAAAAACCAAAGTTATTAGCATTGCTTAAAATTATAGAGGTAACAAGTTAACCTGAATTTTTTTAAACTAATGCCAACCAACATTTTTGAGTGTTCCACCTCTTATAAAATAATGCATGAACAACATATTGCATGTTTGTCTTTTTTGTAGGATGAGTCTGATCCCCTTGCACCCCATATCCATCAAGAATATTTAAAGTCAACTGCTAAAGATGGATACTGGGCTGATCATGTTAGCATTCAGGCCATGTCTCGGATGTTACATAGGGATATCTGGATTACCACCAGCCAGGAGTCATCCACCAAATTAGGACGTCTAATGAGCCATATTGAAAGTGGCTATCCTCAAAATCCCAATCCCAAAAACTCAATCCTGATAGGCCATATTGGAGATTACCACTTTTGCAGTTTAGGTGAGACCTTTTAAGACTACGACTAGCTGTGTTGGGGTCAAATTTATGACAAATGGCAAACAAAGCCCTCAAATATGTGGGACTTGGTTGGGACATTAGTTGAGTGGAAACTGGGCCAAATCTACCACAAACAGCAGAAGAAGGACTAAAGGCTGGGCCACTGGAATTAAGTAACATAACCAGTATTATCATGATTATTGTATTCTGATACTGATACATGTTTGTATTCATTTCAATCATTACAGAATTAAAAGAAACATCACAATCAGAATCAGAAGAAGACGAAGAAGAAGAAGAAGGAACAGGGCCGCTAGAATCAAGTAAGTTTGCCAATATCATGAATATTATCATGATTATTATGTTCATATTTGATTTATTTGACCTCAGATATCAATTAATTTGTTAATCAATAGTAGTCGGGGACTTTTTACTGACTTTTTTGGTCAAAATACGTCCTCAAATTTAACGCATTTCCCTAACTCCAAACTCTAACCCTAAACAATAATACCTTAATCCTAAGACAAAAACATAATTTTGTGACTAACATGACTAATGCTTTATTAAAATATGTAAACATAAAGGTAGAACCTAAAATTCATCGGAAGTTCAACTGCCCCAAAAGTTAATTCTGGTCTACACGCACCATAGAGCACAGAAAAATGCATTTATTTTTTTTAGGTGGGGAGTACCCTTTCAATGCCAATGGGCCAAAATCTTAACTTCTAAATTTGGGTACCTTGGGCCAAGCGCCAAATGTTTGGTTGAGTTTTTGGTTTCGGTTTAATTTAGTTATTTTAATAAGTCAATCTATGTAAGAACTTGTGGAATAAAAAGACTTCAAATGTTTGCCATTTTTAAAGGGATTTTATATCTGATTTCAGTGACCTCGAGATGCAGTTCCTCAAAACCCCATGGTCCGGACTCGAACCGAGCTTTAAATGAAAGAACAAATAAGCCGTGGACCAGATCAGTCAGGCAACCAGAGGCATCGGGATATCGGCTATCCGATGTCTACGAAACCAATGGAATAGGTGCAAATGGCAGTGATAAGAGAAAGATTTTGGAGGTAAATATCGTCATGTCAATAGCATATCAGTCAAAAATTTGTTGTGTTTGACCTTTATTAACTTGTTGAGTTGCAATTAAACATAAATAGTAATACTATAAATAATGACTAATTTTGGTACCACATGGAGCAAAATTGAAAAATGCTCCGATTTTGTTGAAAATAGTCCCAAATTATTGGCCTTTCCATTATAAATCAGAAAAATAATAGTTTGTGCTATGTAGAATGTTTCGTTACCTCAGTAACACATCAAAATCAACAATAACTATTGAGTCGCATCGAGTTCTATATTGAATCAATTTGACCTTGACAAATTGTTGTGTTACCTGGATAAGAAAGCACCCACGACAGTTAAAACTGTCCTTTTTCTGATTTCTTGCAACAAGACAAATAATTTGAGACCAGTTTCATCAAAATCGGAGCAAATTTCATTTTCGCCACCCGCGGGGGAAAATTTGGACCTATGACGTCACAATCTTACTCTTTGCCCATAACTCCATAACCGTACGTCATAGATACGCCAAAGTACACTTTTTCTGAATCCTTATTACCAGTGGATCACAATGGTGTGAGTTTTGAACAGGTCTGAATAGTTTTGAACTTGACCCTTTGTGCAAAGTTCAATGACCTTTTTCTACTAGAATGAGGGTACTGTTAAAATGCCTCCATACCATATGGCCATAGCCTAGATAAATTAGCACTATAAGTACTATTCATCTGCCAAATATGACAAATTTAACATGATTTGCACCAGTGTAAACAGAAATCAACTGCACTAAAAATGACAGCCCCTAGTGAATTTTAAGGTGTTTTCCCTGGCTGTGCGTGCAGGCTGATGTTGGAGCTTTTTAGCAAACATTACGTGACGTAGTCAAAGGTGGGTGAGCTGCCTCCCCAGTACTGACGGTACATCTCAACCCGTACATTTCGTCACTTGCCAGTAAAAGATTTCTTTGATGATTTTTTGGTACACACTTATGGGGACACGTTTTAAATAAAACGCGCTAAAGAGGCTGAGGAAAACAGTACGGATACGTTCAAATACGCAAAATGTTCTGTTCGCATTTTATAGCAAAGATTATTTGAGGGGAAAGCAAATCAATTTTTGATACGTCGTTGGGAAATTCTCCCCTCCCCGCTTCATAATTATTGCACAGCTCCTTATAGACTGTATGTATATAATATATAATGACTATTTTAAACACATTTTAATTCCATTTTCAGACTAGAAATCATCAGGTCGTGACAAAGAAACTTAGATCTGCAAACACTGATGTCGAGCCAACTATTAATAGGTATATCACCTCAAAACTAATCGCAGTAGAAACGCGTTATTTAATGTTCCTACATTATTAAGCTTTATTAAAGCATCAAAATCAAAAACAGAATTGAAATCGGTCAATGCATTGTGATGTAATGTCAATTTAAAGATGCTCGTAGATGGAATGAAATCCTGCCACAAATGGCTGTAATGACAAAATTGGCACATTTCGAGATTTTGAAGGTTTATTTGGACGCTTGCTTGGAAAAACAGCGTTAATTTAAATAGCACATGTTAAATGCCGATCTTTCCTGACTTCGTTACAGAAAACAAAATTAAAAAATCCATCATTGAATAATTATAATAAATTAATCAAATATACTATTTTAGCCATTTCGGCCAATCTGCAGACAAATTAAATCTCAAAAAATGACTAAGTTCAGCTTATTAATATGCAAAATTGATGCCAATAGAAAACCGTACATGATATAAAGGTGCGGGTTTTTTTTGCACACATATGTATACAAAGTTCTTTCAATTGATGACAAAAATACACAAAAAGTAATTAATTATGCAAATTAGGTAATTACAGCTAATTATGTATTTATGATATTATTATGCAAATTAGGCATGAGTAATTTTGTTTTTTTCTTCAATATTTAATGAACGTCTGTTCATTCATCATAAATCTTTTAAGTATGATCCTGTTATGAGGTTGAATAAATGAACTGCAGTTAATTATTTAAAAACAATACAAAAAAATTAAAAGTTTGACATTTTGACGGTGTCTGGAATATAATTTTCATTTTTACTGTAAACATGGTATGTGTCACCATTACTCAAAGCCAAATCCGAAAAGTAAAAATTAAAATTCAGTTGCAAAGAGACTTTAAATTAACATTTTGTCATCTGGATTAACATGGGAGGATAATCGGTAAAATAAACAGCAATTTTAAAGTACCGCGTATACAAAAATAGTATGGCCTTGGACACACACAATGGCTTAGAGCTATTGTGGTTTGGAAAATTACTCCCTAAAAAAAACATTGATTAATGTTTTGCTTCAACTGGTTTTAGGAAATGTTTCATTTGTTGTCGACGGAATTAATTTACATGCTAAGAAAGATTAGTATTTCAGCTAAATGGTGGTAGTTCCTTAACTTCAGTAGGCCTATATTTACTGATTTATGAGCGATCTTCAAAAATCCATAAAAACAGGCAGTAGTTCTTAAACAAAACAATTTTTAATTTGGTACCTGATGGTAGCCTCGGGAAGGCTTCACACACCATATATTAAAAATTCAAACAATTTGGATAAATGAAGCATATGAAGAAATTCATTTATCGACATGGATGTTTTCTAAAATTGGCCAAATTTGAAGCGCGCCCTTTTCAATTCACTGTTATGCTTGCATGCACAGTGTAGCAGAATTATTGTGCAGCCACTGTGACATACCTACTATTAAGGTATTTACACATCTCTTGTGCTGAAAGCTAGTTTCAACTACAGGGCGAGTCAAAATGATTTATACCAAACTTTTCAATTTATTTCGTAATCTAGGAACACCAGGAAAATCAATTAATTTGCTCCTATGATGTAGAGTGTTATTTTATCATTCACAGAAATTGTTAAAACTTAAACCTTAGTGTGGTGATTCGCTATAAAAGTAGAAAATCTGACATATCATCACAGATATGATTTCTGTAATTCTAACACAGGATATCAAAATTAATAGATTATATAACATGTTTAATTATTTATCTATCTATTTGCTTTCTTTCAGCGTGCAGAATATGTAAAACGAAACGACAAAGCTCCTCTTCATGAGTATTTGAAGCTTTCCATAACAAACAAGGAGCAAAATCATTTGAAAACCATGATGGACGAACGTTGTGGAACTGCACTCTTAATAGGAGTTACAGCTTCTAATCGTAAAACGTCTGAGTTCTTATATCTTAAGAGTTATGCGAATAAGAGAATAAACCCTAGTCAACTTCTAAAATCTGAAAATCATGCAGAATTCCAAATCAAGCAAGATGGGGGAGGTCAATATCAATATTTTAAAAAAGCTGTATATAAGAAGTTTCAATTGTGTGATAGTGACCACCATGTGGAGGATGTAAATCTTTTTATATTTATTAACAATTCAAGTTGTGGTGATTGTGTCCCAATTGATAGAGATTTAATAGAAATTGTTTCTGGATTTGGAAGTAAAAATCCACAACTTAAATGTAATGTCTTCATTGGGTACAGAAAGCAATATCATAAAACTGGCCATGATAATGATGCTGCTTTCGAGGCGTTCATGAACCTAGAAAAAATTAATGTTCCTCGCGTTAAAGTTACCATAGCTAAAATAACGAAGAATAGTCTTGCTGAAAGAGAATTTCATGCCGCTGTTTTGGAATGGTTAAAGTTACCTCATAACTACAATGACAACAGTGATACCTTGGTAACAAGTAAAAGAGAATCATTATGTAATATTTTCCAGTCCATGGAACTGTCAGAAT
The DNA here is from genome assembly GCF_039555335.1 of Amphiura filiformis. Taxonomy (NCBI): domain Eukaryota; kingdom Metazoa; phylum Echinodermata; class Ophiuroidea; order Amphilepidida; family Amphiuridae; genus Amphiura; species Amphiura filiformis. The sequence goes on along the minus strand of NW_027305773.1, from coordinate 9,823 downwards.
ATCAGCATATTTTGCACAAGTATACACAAAAAGAAACTATAGAAATTAAGTTCAGGAAACAAATGAATAAATCGATAGATGATATTATTACAGACGAAGACTTTGAAAAAATGGATGAGTGGGAAAAAAATAAATATACTAAGACTAAGGTAAAATTTAAAGAATATTAGGCTATTATGCTTCTGGTAGTCTGTCAATACTTGGCAGTATTTGTATATGTATGTATCAGTAATATCCTGAATGCCGAATGCTTTGTAGCACCATTCAGGCTGAATATCGAATGCTTTTATATAGCACTATTCAGAGCAAAAAATAGAAATAAACTCTGTGTCAGTTTATGCCATCATTCAGAGAAAAAAGTGTCTTGTTTCTTTCTTTCGTTTGTGTTATAATATCAAGACTAAGCAAGACTTAACTTCCACAGACGCAATTTTTTGAAATAAGAATTCAATATACTCCCAAAGATCCAATATATCATATCCTATATTTCCAATTCCGAGCAATTTTTTCACACAAAGCTTCTTTTTCCCCTTTGAATCTTCAAATTTGCACCCAAAGACAGCAGATTCTCACTTCCTGTCATCAAATCCACATTAGGGATTGAACTGAAATACCAAAATAAAGCCCACATGTCTTGCAAATTTTGATACCGTATTTGTTTTAATAGTCCGTAAAATTTCTGCTGTGGCGACCCTTTGAATAAAACAAGAGCACATATGACGCATTATTAGCATCGATTAAGCATTCACAACTGGAAATTCATTATAAGATCTTGTGTATATGGTTCAACTTTTGTTAAATTCCTTTGTCTCATGTGTCCCCTACTATTATGCATGTATTTCTTTCTTTGAAAACACCCAAAAATCCGAAATAATTATAGGAGCCTAAAAATAATTAGGATGACTCCAAATGACTATGTGCTTGACTGCTTGTGCGATAGTAATTAATGTCTTTCTTTCCTTTGTCAATATAAAAAAAACCCTAATTGGGGAACAGGTAGTGTTGCAATAACACACTCTTAAAAGGATCTAATCATTTTTGAATAGAAACTTGTCAAATTGACAAGGGAAACTATTCAGATGGGATATAATAGATTTCTCTTCAAATTGAACATAATTATTTCTCTTCAAAATGAATTGGATATTCTCATCAAAATGGCAAGAAACTCATCAAATTTGATAAGATTGCCATGTCAGTTTAAAAAAAATGAATCGGTTCTTGTAAAAATGAATCGGTGCTTAACAAAAATGACCAAAAAAAAAAAAATGAAATTTGAATAGTTTGTCTTCTCCGAGGGGGATATAAAAGAACCTTTTCAAATTGAAATGGATAATCTTGTCAAATAATGAGTTGGAGATCTTTTCAATTTAAATAGATGCTTGTTAAAATAAACCGGAAACTATTCATTTTGATAAGATTGTCGGTTCAAAGTCAAAGTGATAATATACCTAATCAAAATGAACAATATATCTCATCAAAACGAAATAGTTACGGGATCAAAAATAAATGAGTAGGGATTCTCTTCAGAAAAATGAATAGTGTGAAATTAGAGTGCAGTAACAATTTATCTCTATTTGGATGAAAGTGAAAAGTTTCTTTGCTTTCGAACTTGCACCGCACACCCAAGTTTGAACATTACTGAACTAACTTCAATGCTAAAAACAGGACGTGGAAAGATTACCTTGCTATCGAACTTGTACCACATCCACAGTGTTGTACATTACTGATTCATCCTCAGTGGTAAAGCTAGAAGTGGAAAGATTACCTTGCTATCAAACTTGTACTACCTCTATACTGTTGTACATTACTGACCCATCCTCAATGGTAAAGCTAGAAGTGGAAAGATTACCTTGCTATCAAACTTCGAACTATCGAACTATATTTATACTGTTGTACATTACTGACCCATCCTCAATAGTAAAGCTAGATGTGGAAAGATTAGAGACTTTGCGAAATGAAGTTTGAAACCACAAACTTTAACTTCTAGAGGATTATAGAGGATTATGTATTCAAAACCACTCAATTATGATGAAAATACGTCATAATTTAGAACAATAGTTTGCATATTTCCTCATAGACTACATAATTACCACTTATGTATTATCTAGTTAATAGACCAATTATTGGAAATCTAATTTGGTTTGGGTAAAAAACATGCTACATGTTGCTGAAAATTATTGATTGAATTAGATCAAAATAATTTTTGTTCCAAACGTCACACTTGATATATACTTTTATGTGTGCTCATGACGTACACCAAATCAGTTTGCGGAACCAAGTTTTGGCTTCAACGCCAAGGGGATTAAGTTCCCGTAAAAATGGCCTGGTTTTACTTGAGCCAGCAGTATACGATACTTCTGGAAGAGTAAAGTAGGTGCATAACATTTGTATATATAACATGTCATAGGTTGTGCCTGGTAAGAGAGGGGGTAGGGAGGAGAAGAGGGAAGTGGACAAGGAGGTGCTTTGCCGGTAGCCAAGGGGGCAGCTCCCCCGTGGGACATCTTGTCTTCCTCTTGACCCTCCCCTTTTGGATACTGGCCGCCGTGATATTTTACGCTTTTAGGCCTTTTTCTGCCATTTTAAGCACATTTTTGTAAAATGTTTCCCTTTGAGAATCGGCCCACGTACGCCCTCCTAGCAGAAAAACCCTGACAAAGTCACTGGGGAGGGCGAAACAGGAGTGCGAGTGGGTAATTATAGGAGGGTCAAGTTTGAGAGAGCGAGTACAGATAGAGGGGAGAAGGAGGGGGAAATATGGAGAAGGAAGGAGGGGAAAGAAATAAAGAATATGTATTTCATTAGGCTTTGCGTAGTAAATTGGAATATGAAATTGACCAAGCTGACGGGCCTTTATTAAAAAATATATATAGGCCTATAACTATCGTAAGAATATTAATTGAAACGTATAGCTAGTTTCAAAATAATAGAGACTTTGCGGAATGAAGTATGAAACTTTACTGGAACTTTAACGGCAACTTCAAAAATGTCGATTGGATTTCTTGCTCAAATTCACTTCAACGCGAACGTCAGATTGGTTTCTGTACCAACAGCGTCTTGTTGTATAAACTAGGGGAAGTGTATCAATGGGTGATCAAAAGAAGGGTATGTAAAAGCGACTGCAACAAATCCCTCATTTCAAATATTTAGTTTTGGTTTCTCTTTTGTTCAGAAACCAAAAATCAAGGGATTAAAAAGTAGAGCTGATCTGGTCTACAATCATAACACTATTATGCTGGGAGGACACAGTATAGGGTATATAACCAGAAGTATACAATAGCCTATTGTGCTAACATAATTATTATCATGATTGATATCGGAAATCTATCCCGCGGACGACAGTTGATGCTCTCTGTCGAAGGTAGGTGGCATATTACACTCACGAGTTCTAGGCCTAGAAATCATATACATGCGCGTATATTGAAGGATGGGCGGGTGGGGGATTTGTTTGTTTGTATGAAACATAAACGATGCATGGAGATGATTTGATTATGAATTAGTTTATTATCCCCAGGAAGCACAACCCATACCTCTTTAAGAGGGACTCCCTCCTATATAACCACCTCTTCCCTACATTACCCCTTTCCCCCTCCGCCTACCCTACATTCGATATCTTCATCTCGAGCTATCCTCCCCCTTCTCTTTCACTTCCAATGCTCTCTCTCATCTGTTTCTCTCTCTCCCGGCCCCTATCCCCCTTGCCCTCCAACCACCCCCCACCCACACACACCCCACACACCCCCCACACACACCAAACAATCTCTTTTCCCCTCTATCTTCTACTTTTTGCAGTAAAAATTGCTTCAGTAAAAGTCATTAGGTTATTAGAGGTCATATAATGGCCTTCCATCGATTCTGGTACATGGGATTAAGGACATGAATCGATTTTGTCTATAGCACCTATACAATTACAATAGTGGCCCCTTTTGTAATGTCGAATGCAAATATTTCGATGGTCTATATTTTTTCACAGGTGAATTAGCCTAGGCTTATTCGGTTTTGTAAACCACGTCTTTCAATGTAGATTACCATGCTCGATTTCTCTCCTCGTGAATATTGCACTGCGAAATTTAAACATTTCTTTTGTATACTTAGAGTAGGTAACTTCAAATCAAATAATTGTACGATTCACACCACTTATAAGAAACTGAAACCAAAACCGAAACTGACTGACACAAATGTTCGGTTTTAAACAAAAGGTAGAAACAATGAGTTCGATATCTTATGATTCAAGTGGTTAGGCAGGACAATAGGAAACCACGTGACCAAAACCAAAACCAAAACTAAAACTAAATATTTGAAATGAGGCATTGTCTCCCTTTTGTTTGCTGAAGTGCTTTGTTGGTAACACTTCAATACAATAGGCGCTTAGTCTAAATAAACATGGATTACATCTCTAGGCGATGACCAATGCAATGGGAATTAAGCCTATGTTATGAGATATACGCTAATATTATACTTCTAAACATGTTTCAATTAAATATTCTTGTGATATGCCTATATTAATATTATAATAAAAGCTCAATTATTATTCCAGTAAACGTTAGCTTTGTCAATTGTATATTTCCATCAGGACACAAGCCCATTTTACCTGTTTGCTCTCCCTAGCCCCCCCCCACCACCCCCACCACCACCCTCACCACCTCTCCATATCCTCCCCTCCCTCTATCTATTCATCTATCCTCACTTTCCCACTCCCCAGTGGCGTTGCCAGGAGTTTTCTTTTAGGAGGGCAAGGACTCATCTTTGCATTCTGATCGAATTAAATATATCTCCCCGAATGATCCTAATTTTGTTCTTTAAAAACTCCCAGAATTTTGAATTTCAACCAACATATTTCTGGATGCTCCTTTTCTGACATTCTTATTTTTTGTAACAAATAGGCCTCCTCTTTTAATAATGAATAATTTGGTTGCTATACAATATCCATAGGCCTATATGCCCCAATGTATAACTAATGTTTGATGAATGTGTTTAAAGAGTGTCAGCGTATAGCGTGGCACATGTTAGACCAGCTTTCTGCTGAATTGGGGGTACATAATGTACTTAAATGTAGGCCTAAATGAATAAAATAAATAATTAAATAAAATACCTGAACAGTACAAGCATATATGGTTATATAGAGGTGTAATTATAAGACACGCAACGTTGTAAAAAAATGTTCACAGTAGCTGCAATTCGCAGAAGTTTAGTACACTGCTGGGTCCCGTAAAATTAGGCCATTTTACGGGAACTTAATCCCCTTGGCGTTGAAGTCGAAGCCAAAACTTGGTTCCGCAAGCTGATTTGGTGTACGTCATGAGCACACACAAAAGTATATACCAAGTGTGACGTTTGGATCTAATTCAATCAGTAATTTTCAGCAACATGTGGCATGTTTTTTACCCAAACCAAATTAGATTTCCAATAATTGGTCTATTAACTAGATAATACATAAGTGGTAATTATGTAGTCTATGAGGAAATATCCAAACTATTGTTCTTAATTATGACGTATTTTCATCATAATTTACGGCACACTATAGATTCTCGCGTTAACTTTAACTTCAAGCGGCTTTAATGGCAGAGTGGTTTTGAATACATAATCCTCTATAATCCTCTAGACGTTAAAGTTTGTGGTTTCTAACTTCATTTCGCAAGGTCTCTAATATGATAAGGAGATTAACGCTGGGTCCCGACATAATCCATGTTGAGTGGTATCGCGAGTTCATTCATTTTTACTCAAACAAACTCTTAAGGTAGAGTCTTTTGTCTTGAAGTGGGACTAATAACCACTTGACTAAACAAAAGAGAGACATTTTGATGTAGTCGGTTACAAGCTCTTACACATGTCCTTCTTTTGAAAGCACATTGATACACATGTCCCGAGTTTAAGCGACAATACGCTGTTGTTGCAGTAACCAACCATACGTTCGCGTTGGAGTAAATTTGAGCAAGAAATCCAATCGATATTGAAGTTGCCGTTCCAGTTAAAGTAAATTTTCAAACTTCATTTCGCAAAGTCTCTACTAACTTGCTATCAAACTTGCACTACATCCACATTGTTGTACATTACTGACCTATCCTCAATGGTAAAGCTAGAAGTGGAAAGATTACCTTGCTATCAAACTTGTACTACATCCACACTGTTGTGCATTACTGACCCATCCTCAATGGTAAAGCAGGAAGTGGGAAAATTACCTTGCTATGAAACTTGCACTACATCTATACTGTTGTACATTACTGACACATCATCATCATCAGTCGGCTGCGGAGCAGGCGACTACAAGCTTTCTCCAACTATTGCGATTTTGGGCAAGCGAAACAATTTTGTTTGGCTGCAGCATCCCTTCAGTATCTCCCAGGAGGTGCTGGACATACTGTAAGTACCGGTACAGTGTGCGCGTCCCGGTTTCCTCTTCCCGTGTGGTGGAATATAAAGGGCATATTCTTTCACAGGCTCGTCATCTTCAAGACGCAGTATATGGCCGAGCCATTTGAGTTGATGAATCTTGACTCTGGCAACCAGTGGAGTGATGTTGGTCAGATTGTAGATGGTTTCATTTGGAATCCGATCCACACGCTTGATGCTTAACATGACTCTGTATCAAGATGTTGCAAAGGCGTTGATCTTGTTTTCCATGTCCTTGGTGATTAATTACTCATGACTCACACCCGTACAGAAAGACAGTAGCACAAGTTGTCTCAAACAGCTTGATTTTTGTTTCGATTGGCAGGGATGGGCTTCTCCAGAGGCGTTCCAGTTTCCAGAAAGCTGCCCAGGCTAGTGCTTTTCTTCTTTTTAGGTCTCCAGCACTAGAGCCCATCTTGGAACCCAAGTACTTGAAGTCTGTGACATGGTTGATGGTACTACCATAGATTTCAAGTGCTGGTTGGGCGTTACAGTTTGCAGTCATATATTCTGTCTTAGGTGCGCTGATGACAAGGCCTAGATCTGCTGCTGCAGTTGCAGTCCTAGTAAGCTGCGACTGGGCCCGGGCTATGGAAGATTCTAACAGGGCGATATCATCAGCAAAATCCAGGTCATTCAGCATCCTAGCAGGATACCTGCTTGACCGACGTGGGTAGGTAACAATTCCAGCATCAATTCCAGAAGTTGATTTCTTCAGAAGGTAATCTATATGACAGGATAATGAACAGGAATGGTGCTAACACATCACACTGAAGCAGTTGTTACTTAGAAAGACTCTGAGATACTTCCATCTACCATAACAGCACTATTGGAGTCCTTGTAGAGCACCTGGATGGCATTTACCACAACCTTTGGTATTCCATAATGCCGCAGCACTGAAAACATGACGGACCTGTTGATGGAGGCGAAGGCTTTTTTGAAATCCACAAAAGTGACTGTCAAGGGAAGTTGGTACTCCTTGAAGCCTTCCATGATCCTCCTCAAAATGTGTATTTGCTGAGCACAGCTGCGACCTGATCTAAAGCCAGCCTGGTTGCTTCTCAGTAAAGGATCAATGTGAGGTCGGATCCTGTTCAAAAGGATCTTGTTGTACACTTTTGCGGCAATGGACATAAGCGAAATACCACGGTAGTTTGTCATGAGAGAAAGGTCGCCTTTCTTTGATAGAGGAATGATTACATTTGTGACCCATTGACGTGGCGGTGTCAGCGTTGAGAATACTTCCATGCAGAATTCGAGAATCATACTATCAATCATGCTATCCCCTCCTCCCTGAAGTGCTTCTGCAGTTATAGCACAGTCCAATGCTGCTGCCTTGTTGGTCTTCATGACTGCTATTGCTTCGACTACTTCTTCACGAGTTGGGGAGGAAGATAGGGAGATCTTCAACAGCTGGTGCGGGAAGTTCTGAAGCTGCTGTGCCACTGTCGTTGTTGAGGAGTGAGCTAAAATATTCATTCCATTCCTCAAGCAGTTCATGGTCACTGGTTGGAGCTGTTCCATCCCTCTTTTTGACTTTCACCCCTTTCCTTAAGTTCTTCCCAGAAAGGGAGTGTATGATTTTCCAGGTGGTAGTGTAATTCCCCATCTCATCGGCCAGCTTCAGGTCTTCCATCTGCTTATTGAGAGTAGCAAGCTCGTCAGCTTTATAAGAGTTTTTAAGGCTGGTGTTCAAGTTCTGCCATCTTTCTCTAGCTTGACGAGACTTTGAAATGGAGTACCGCTTTTTGGCCTCATCCCTTTCAAGTTTAAGTCTGATGGTTGAATCTGATACCCAACTTGGCAGTCAGCATGGCTCTTGCTTTCCAATAACTTTCTCAACAACTTCACGAAACGCAGTTTCAAAGGTCTCATATCTATCAGAGATGGGTGTGGCGTCATCCATGCTCAAGACCTGGAATCTGATTGATAGCTCCAGCTGAAATTCCTCCTTTGTATCAGGATCTTGCAACTTCTTCCAGTTGAATTTTGGTCTATTGCAAGGTTTTCTTTGCTTGTTCGCAGACTGGCAGCAAGACGGACGCTCACAATACGATGATCGGAGTCCACTTCTACCGAGTTGTACGCTCGACAGTTGCGGAGAGAATTTACCCACTTGCAGTTTATTAGAATGTGATCTATAAACTGTTCATGGGTTGATCCAGCTGGATGGGTCCAAGTCCAGAGACGGTTCCTGGGTGGGGGAATCTCATCTGGGCCGGTCTGAGATTGTACTCCTGGCAAGTGTTGACCAGACGCTCACCATTGTCATTGGTTGAATCATGGTAGGAGTATGGACCAATGACCCAAGGATGGGAAAGATGACTATCTCTTCCTATTCTGGCATTAAAATCGCCGAGGATGAGAATTGTGCCTTTTCATACCATCCAGGTGGTCAGATAGAGATGAATAGAATTCCTCCTTGTCAGAAGATGTTGAGCATTCAGTGGGTGCATATACAACAGTGATGCTAAGCTGAGGGTTACCATGGAATGTTACAAATAGTACCCTCTCGGAAATAGCTTCAACACTCTTAAGACATCTGTGAATGTGCTTGGACATGACATGACCAGACCCACTCCTCCGTGCCTTTGCTTGGTAGCAGAACTGAATATTAAAACCCAGTTCCTATCGTCTGACCAAAGTTCATCAGTTGGGCTTGGTGTATTGGTAAAGCTAGAAGTGGAAAGATACCTTGCTATCAAACTTGCCCTACATCTATACTGTTGTACATTACTGACCCATCCTCAATGGTAAAGCTGGAAGTGGAAAGATTACCTTGATATCAAACTTGCCCTACATCTATACTGTTGTACATTACTGACCCATCCTCAATGGTAAAGCTGGAAGTGGAAAGATTACCTTGCTACCAAACTTGCCCTACATCTATACTGTTGTACATTACTGACCCATCCTCAATGGTAAAGCTAGAAGTGGAAAGATTACCTTGATATCAAACTTGCACTACATCTATACTGTTGTACATTACTGACCCATCCTCAATGGTAAAGCTGGAAGTGGAAAGATTACCTTGCTACCAAACTTGCACTACATCTATACTGTTGTACATTACTGACCCATCCTCAATGGTAAAGCTAGAAGTGGAAAGATTACCTTGATATCAAACTTGCACTACATCTATACTGTTGTACATTACTGACCCATCCTCAATGGTAAAGCTGGAAGTGGAAAGATTACCTTGCTACCAAACTTGCCCTACATCTATACTGTTGTACATTACTGACCCATCCTCAATGGTAAAGCTAGAAGTGGAAAGATTACCTTGATATCAAACTTGCCCTACATCTATACTGTTGTACATTACAAACTTCAAAAATGAGAAAGAAAAGTCCAATTAACAAAATGTATATTTCAGAATAATCCAAAATTATCAAGTTATTGAACAGCAAGGATGAATATAACTGACGAGTTT
>NW_027305772.1:0-59000 GCF_039555335.1 Amphiura filiformis | reverse complement strand
ATAATAGTTACTAATAGTAAATGTACTTCTTATGATAGGTTTGGTGGGATTCTGACAAGTCAAAAAAATCTGTTATTAAAGGAGGATTTTGTGATCATAGCATCCTCTTTTTATGACATGTTTCAGTACATATACACGAAAAAGCCTATTCCCAAAATTTCAGTGGATTCCGATTTTGCGGTTGCGCGCAGGGCTGTCAACATTGCTTGGCGTGAGACAGGGACGTACTGGGATTTGCCGACTCCATTGTTCATTTTGTACCATGATTATTTGAGCTACGGCGCCGAGAATGTGAAAAGCGGGGGGGTAGGAGCAACAAATTATTTATGACGTATGCGTGAGATTTTACTCATTTTCCACCTTTTATGCGTGAGATTTACTACCTCGGCGTGAGATTATACTACCCTGGTGTGAGAAAGTGACCCAATGCGTGAGACTCATGGCCAATGCGTGAGAGTTGACAGCCCTGTTTGCGAGTTCTGCATGATTATGTGCATGTATTACACTGCTCCATAGTCAATGCGTTATTCGTTCACGATATATTAGCTAAACAAATTAATCTGCGTAGAGATATTTTGTACATAAACATGTAGCCAGAGGTTTCCAGTGATATAAAAATCTCAACTTTTTTGAGAAAAGTGGGGGATGAGGCTGTGGATCACTTAAATGCCCCTTTAAGTATATTTCTGCCAAAAAATAATTTCTTGTATTGTAAATTGCCATATCTTGACACCTTGAAATCCTGTCTAGAAATCCACAGTCACAAAATGCAATCAAATTGTGAGGATTAATATCTTGGATTATAAAAATTCTCTCATGCATGTAAAATTTTGAATGACAAGCCGCGGGTGTTTACCAATATGCAATGCCAAGCGTATCCCTGTTGGTAATCAGATACATCCCATTGAATTTCGGGTGGACAAGGTGATTTTCGACTCTGACATAAAACTGCTGCCATTTCATTACTTTTCGTCTTTTTCTCATTTTTCCACCACATATTCTTAAAAAGATATATTTTTAAAATATGTAACACTTTTGAGAATAGCTGCTAAAAACTTCGAGAAGTGAACCTTTCAAATTGGGTAAAGTTCTTTTTAGACCACCCTGTATAATTGCAGTTATAATCTAATAAAATACTTGAAATGCTAAAGTATGTATGTATAGCTGTTCTAATGTGTTTCCTAGTGTAAATTATAGTTACTAAATATGTACTTATTTTTCACACATGATTAGGCTACTTGTTACAAAGCCTAATGTTTACAAATAAGGGAAAGGAAATAAATAAAGTATGAAGAGATTTGCTTATTTTGGGTTTTGATGATGATGATAAAACATTTGTCTGAAGTTAAAATTATGAAGATGATGTTTTGGCAAAATCTGTACAGAATTCTTATCATCTAATGGCATTTCAGTATTTCAGCTTGATTTTAATGTGCCTTGAATATAAGTAGATCAAAGCAAAAGAATGTGTCCAGTGCTTTATTTCATTAACCATAATTATATTTATTAGCTCTGAAGACCCCCATTTTTGAGTTATTGGGACATTTTAAGTTCCCAGGACCCTACTTTTTGTGTAGAAGATCAGTTGCTTAGACAGCAGCGTGTTTCTATTATTGTCTTCTCAACACTTATCTGTGTTTGCATCCAGCTACACATGGATCAAACACGGAACTTTTACACATAAAATCCATACGTTGGACCATTTTTAGTGGTGAAGCCAGCTCAAGCAGTACCTGTAAACTTCAGTTCATTCTACAACGCTGAAACAAATATTATTTTGAGATATTTTTGAGATCCCATTTGTAAATGTTGTTATGCTTAATGTTTTTGATACTGCGTAGCAGGAAATTTCACGCTTGTTTCCATACTAAGCTTATTCAAACTACACCCATAAGTGTAAAACATGATTACATTACATACTAGACTACAAACCTAGCAGGGCACATGTTGGTGTTTTGGAGGCATCTGACCCAGCAAATGTCTCAAAAATACAATTCTGGTCATGAGGTTTGTTGTCGACCGAGTTGGAGCCAAGAAAAGCTAGTATAGCAGATTCTCCTAAAAGTAATTCTAAGATTTGGCCCAGATGCATCTTAATTTGACCCTGCAAATGTTCCAAAATGTATCCTTTTGTTATGAGGTTTAAGGCTGTCACCAGCTTGATTCTCCCACCTGACCTTTTTAACCTGATGATGACATTTAAAGTTTCATACATTCTTAAGTGTGAGGATTATTTTATGCTAGTTACAGCCTGATCGGAGTAAATTGAATTTTAACCGACCTTTGACCTCGATGACCTTTTGGCGGTTTCATATTCTGCATGTCAGGGATCATTTTGCTAAGCAGCAGCCCAATTACCTCGTGGCATCTTATGCGGTTTCATACTCCCCCAAGTATCAGGTATCAATTCTTCTCAAGTTACAGCTCAATCGAGCAGTACTGGATCTTTTGACCTTTAGATACTCCCCCAAGTGTCAGGGATCACCCTCCCAAGTTAAGGCTGATAGGAGCTTTACTGGGGAAAATTTGACCTGATATTTGACCTCAGATGACCTTGCAGTTTCCCCAGTGTTAGGGGTTTATTTACCTGAGTTACAGGCCCATCGGAGTAAACTAGTAATTCGAACTGACCTTGACCTCGGATGAGATCTTTGCAGTTCCCCAAAGTTACAGCCCAATCTGACAACTTTAAATTTGATTTGACTTGGACAACTTAACAAATGCAAACTTGCTCTGGCTTGACCAGTCGCACCCACCCACCAAGTTTGAGGGAAGTTTTCTGTAATTTCCCAAAAATAGGGTTGGTATTCTTTGCACAGCAAACAGAAAAATTAGGGTTGGTTGGTTGAGGGTAAGCCCTCCAAGCTAGCTAATCTGATTATGTGCCCAAGAATAAGAGAGTAGCTAGGACATACATGTGTTTGTTCTTCTGGATTTTACCTGATTGTCAGGATTTTTTACACACAATTGTTCTGATTGGATTTTCAGCCCATTTTGGGGTATTTCAGCCCAAATTCACTCGCACTGCTTTTCAAGTTTTCTAGTACTTTCAGGATATTTCACCATCTCTTCAATCACACCCTGACATGGTATATACCACAAAGTTGGGTACTAGTAATATTATGGCAAACACAGTATGTTAGTCGTTGAGAAAAAAGTAAGGATGAATTAGATATTTCTCAGTTATTTAAATCATTGAATTTGAAAGACATGACCTCTAAATGAGTACTTATATCCCATATGCATGTTCATAGAACAATCAGAGTTATTTTATTATATAATGTAGAGTAAAATACACACAATGATCTTATTTACGACCTTAGTATACAAGAAGTGGATATGCCTACTTGCTTATGCAGCGTGGAGAAGTTGAAGGCTATTAGAAATTAAACATTAGCAACTGAATAATTCACTACGTTGAATAAAAAAAATTTGAAATTCGCTATTTTGATTAATTTTTGACCTCAAATCAACTCATTTATGTACAGTCCAGTCTTCTACAGTTTTGACACTACTTGATTTTTGGACATCAAAATATTCAACATTTTGTATCTTTGTTGTTGCCCAAATTTTGACCTAAACAACTCTATATAGTTGAAGTCTTCTACAATCTTTTTGGCACCATTTTTGGGCATTCAAAAAAATGTAAAATTTTGTAGCTTCATTATTTAGCCAAATTTTACCCTAAAAACAACTCTTATATAATTTAATCTACTACAATCTTTTGACATCATTTTGGTCATTCAAAAATTTGGCCAAAATTTCATAATTTTATATCTTAGTTATTTGGCCAAATTGCGACCTCAAAATTTTTGAATGTCCAACAATGGTGTCAAAATACTCTACTTCACCGATACATAAAATTGGTTATTGGTCAAGAAATTCTTCCAAATACCAAAGTTTAAAAATTTTGAAATTTTGGCTAAAATTGTTGAATGTCTCAAAATGTTTAAAACTACTACGAGAACACTTTTTGACCGTGATATATAAAAGTGCGATATATATGTAAAGAAATTCACCAAAAATAACAAAGTTCAAAATTTTTGACATTTTGGCCAAAATTTTAATATCCATATCAAATAGTGTCAAAATACTCCAGAACACTTGATCGATACATGAAAGTGATTTATTCTGAGTCGTGATTCGCCAAATAATCATGAAGTTCAAAAATTTGAAATTTTTGCTCAAATATTGAATGTTCAAAATAGTGTCAAAATACTCCAGAAGACTTGATCGATACATAAAAGTGGTTTTAGGTCGAAATTCTTGCAAATAACGAAGTTCAAAAATTTTGAAATTTTTGCTCACAATATTGAATGTTCAAAAATAGTGTCAAATACTCCAGAAGACTTGGTCGATACATAAAAAGTGGTTTTTAGGTCTGAAGTCGCCCAAATAACGAAGTTCAAAAATTTTGAAATTTTAACAACAACATTTTAGAATGTCCAAAATGGTGTAAAATACTCTAGAACACTTGATCGATACATGAAAGTTGTTATTAGGTTGGAATTATTGTGTACAAAGTTTAAAATTTTTGAAATTTTTGGCTAAAATTTTGTATCTTAGATTATTTGGCCAAATTTTGCCCCTAAAAAACAACTCTTATGACCTTTCTCATTTTTTGAGCATTCAAAAAATGTGGCCAACAAAATTTCAAAATTTCATATCTTCGCGATTATTTGGCCAAATTTCGACCTCAAATTTTAATCCATCCAACAATGGTGTCAAAATACTCTACTTCACTGATACATAAATTGGTTATTGGGTCGAAATTCTTCCAAATAACAAAGTTCAAAAATTTGGAAAATTTTGGTTAAAATTTTAATGTCCAAAATGGTGTCAAAATACTCTAGAACACTTGATCGATACATAAAAAGTGGGATATAGCCTGAAATTCACCCAAATGACAAGTTCAAAAATTTTGAATGTCCAAAAATGTTATAAAATATACTCAAGAACACTTGACCATACATAGCGGGATATAGGTCAAAATTCACCCCAAAATAACTGAATTTCAAATTTGTGACATTTTTGGCTAAAATTTTTGAATATCAAAAAATAGTGTCAAAATACTCCAAGTAACATGATTCGATACATGAAAGTGGTTATTAGGTGGGAAGTAAGCCCAAATAACGAAGTTCAAAATTTTGATATTTTTGGGCCAAAATTTTAGCCCAAAGTAAACAGTATTTTAAAGGTGGGTAACCTGATTGAAAATCTCATCCTCCACTTAACCTCATCCAAAATGCTGATTTTGGTATCAGATGAAAGCTCATATTTTTTTTTTCATAAACATATTGAAATTTGGTGTATTTTCGAAGAAATCATCAAAAAAACTTGCAGAATTAGTCTCAGCTATGGTATGCCATATAGATTTACTAATTAAACAGATTCCTGATGATATCTTGAAATCACTGAGTTGAACTTCTAATTTCAATATGTTTATGAAAAAAATAGGGCTCCTTTCACTTGAAATCAATATATTACATGATGATAATCATTAATAAAACACTGTAGACTTCCAATATCACACTGTATAAATATCGGTAATTCCATAAGGAATTAGTCACATTTACAAAAAACATTTACATTTTCTTTTTGCATGAGTGCTTGAAAGGGATGACATTTTATGTTATACACAAGTTTTAAGAATTTGATTTTCCAAATATATCAGGTCACCTTCCTTTAATAATCATTTCTACTTTTAACAAAAGGAAATTTTGATGGGTGTCCCTTAATCTACTTTGAACTTTTCATCCAAACTTTAACCTTGGGTTTCACTACCTCCTGTCCCGTGTACATGCATATTTTTCTCACATTAATGTAAGTATTGCCACGTTAAGAAACGATCTGAGCTATTCGAAAAGAGCAGGGACCATCCAGGTCATATTGGCTATGTCTTCAAAAAATACACTCATCTACTCTAGGTTCCAGAGTAAAAAATAAGTACAGCTTGTCTGTACGCAGTGCGGCAATACTCATTACATATGAGGGAGGCGCTTATAAGGAAGAAGGACTCAATGCAGCACTCATAACTCATCTAGACCAAATGTGAAACAGACTCAGCATAGCCTCATAACTCATCTAGACCCGATGCTGAAACACAGACTCAACGCAGCACTCATAACTCATCTAGACTAGACATATTTTAACACTCCATGTAAAAGCAGCTTTAGACATTTTCAAACATCAGTTTTTTCAATTTGGTAGCTTAACCCTAATCCAGCTAGGGGAAAAGCTTTAGATGAGGGAAGGAAAAAAAGAAGGAAGGAATAAAGAGAAAACAAAGGAAGATTTTGTTTGCTCTGGGTGGGATTAAAACCAGAGACCCCCTCACATGACAATCACGCCCGCTGGCCAGCGAAACCATACCGCACCTATATCATAGAGGCGATATTGCATCATCACACTACATGGGATGCACAAACAAAGCATATCAAGTATTATTTTGTAGTACTCAGAGCGTGTTAGGGTTAAGCAAAGGGAGGGGGCTCCTGGCTCAGTTTTTGTTACCAGCTCATGCAGTTAATTACAAAAAAAGTCTGCAAAAATTTTTAGCGTAAATGTGGAAATACAGACAAAACAATTAAACATGGCCTCATCTTCCTCATTAGCTATTTATTGTTTAATACAAACTATAAAAGATGCTTAATAGTATGAAGAAATACATACAAAGGTGTGTATCAAAATGATTGGGACCCATCAGATTGTTAGTCTATTCAAATACCTGCTTCTTCCACATTCAGCATTAGATCCTCTTGAAATTACTACAATTTATTGTTTAATGACACAAATCTACAAACAAGGTACATTTACATGTAAACTGGCCTCAAAAAGAAACTTATAATTTTTCACAAAGTCATATCTTAATATCCTCTCCATAAAAATGAATAAAAATTGCACACAGGATAACTTCAATACTCTACTCCTAAACACTTGTCAATAACAAGCAGTTGTCCAACTGACACAATAGTAAATGCACTGACTTGAGGAGACAACTTCGGGACCACATTCACTGAGGCGAATAATTGGAACCCAACAGCAGAAATCTGTTGGGATGTGAATTTTGGTCCAGAAAGGTGTTCCATGTCAGTGTATTTGTTGTTGTGTCATTGAACAACCGTTGGTTAACAATGTATTATGTTAAGTATTAAGTAATGTTCGTAAATTTATTGTTCATTTTATGGAAGAGAAAAATTAGATATGACCTTTCTATTGAGGCCAGTTTAGATGCATTTTGATGAAACAGACTTGGCCATATGTTCACTGGATATTGATATAGGTACCAATCGTTTTGATACACCCTGTACCATATGTTTGCTGAACCATGAAATGGTATCAGCCTACATTAGTATATCTTACTTACTGACTGATTAACCTTTTGGTCTGAAATGGATATATCTCTAAATACCACAAAAGGTATGACCCCCTCCCAAGTGGTGTCAAATTAAAAAGAGAAAAAAAGTAAAGAATTTAATAAAATATTTTCCCATCTGGGGTGGCACTCCAACACAAGACCGAGGTCAATATTCATATGGGTCCTTTTCCTAGCCTAGAAAGCCTAGAAGATATGAACCCCCAAGTGGTGTAAAATGAAAGAGAACAAAGTAAAGAATAGAATAAAAATTATTATCCCACCTGGGGGAATAACACTCCTCATAGGACCTGGGTCAATAAGTCATATTTTTGGGCCGGAGGATCACTCCCATTGTGGCCTGTACACCATCCGCGATAATAAAAACGTGTAAAAAGGGTAGTTTTTGGGTAAGCATGATCGCAGCAGCGATGTGTTTAGGTGTCAAAAAACATGAAATATTGGAAAAAGGAGTAGCAAATTGCAACGTGCTATCTGCAACTGAAATGGAATTTAGGGTATGAAATTTGATGCAAGGAATAAAATCCCGTTTAAATGCGTTAATGTGAAAACACCTGTTTAAGTGTCGTTTTAGCCAAGCGTTAAATCCTTTTGCAAGTGCTTTCCAAAGTTGATAATCGCTGGATGGTGTACAGACCCACAATAGCAGTGACCCCCGGATTTTGGGTCCTTCTCATATCTCTAAGAAATGCCAAGGTGAGGTATGAGCTCCCGAGTGGTGTCAAATGGAAACAGAAAGAAGTAAAAGAATGTATGTCAAATAAAAGAGAAAAAAAGTAAAGAATATGAAAAATAATTTCTTGTGGGGAGACACTCATAATTAGACTGGGGTCAAAATTCATATTTTGGGTCCTTTTCATATCTAGATAATATTAGATATCCAAAAGAATGTATGACCCCGGTGACAGTGGTATACTGCAAAGGCCTGTGGTTCAGCTGTGGTGCCGTAACCGCTCTGGTTTTATATATTAATAATTAATAAATCTGGCAGCTTTAGAACTGCATTATATTCAGATTTTAATTTTCACAATACCCTCAAACAGTTGATGCACACTGCACAGTCATTGACCTCTGAATGGTCATCTTCCAAAGTTAAGCTGTATTAAAGGGGACTCGATCTTTATTAAGTAATTATTAGAGGGCCAGGGATTCACTCTATCATTAAAAAAAAATTATTTGAGGGGAGAAGTCAAAGTGCCCTAGGAATAAAAACTGTAGTGTAATTCACGCCAGAACACAATTTCTTTATTCAACAAAAATTAATTTTATGTAATCGATCAAAAAACAAGCGTTTTATATCAATTTTGCAATTTAGCCTGAATCCGTAAATATGGTACCTCTCGCCTTTTTTTGGGTCAAGGCTATTTTTACCGATATGCAGCGAACCATTGTTGAAGCTATTTCACATACATGTACAAAACATTCTAGAAAAAGAATGAGGCCATATACTGTTGAAATATCTTTTGTTGATTTCGAATGATATTGTCATGAAGTCGTAAATTTTAAGGTCAAATTCCTAAAACCAAAAACATAAAACATTGCGGCCTTGAATACATTCGACTTCTTACGCCAATTTCATCACATCAGTGTCTTTATTATTTGTTTGAAACCTTTCCCAAGCGTTAGTGCTATTTATTGCATAAGCGGTTAATCTATCTTTACAAATCAAGTGTAATTTCTTTTTTAGTAAACAAAAGGCTAAAGATGGCATTATAAGTTTATCATTTATCATTACACTCATCGCTCAACTGCCCACCGTGATCGAAGCGGAAAGCGCTTAGTACAGCGTAATCAAGGGAGTTTAGAATCGCTGGTTAGGAGTCCCAAAAGCCTGTGGAAACTTTTTTCTTCTTCAAAATTCGCTTCGCATTCGAAATGAGTCACTTGTCGGTAAATCATGTATCGTATCCATAATGCAGTGTGTATAATTTTCTGCGTGAAGTTTCTCAGTTTTTCAGACCATGATGTCACCTGATATGTTTCTGGTAGTTTATAGAATGTCATCCATTGCCCGTTTCACCAATCATTTTCTTCCTTAGTCTGAGGCACTGCAAAATAAAATACAGAAAAATGCAGTTATGAAATTATATTGTTCACATAATACATTCACATGATTTTACCAGTCAGTGGACCTTGAATGAAATCAGATCAAAATAGTCCTCATCATCAAGAAGTATTTTGAGCCCTGCTTGATCCACAGAACTGAAACAAAACTTGGGCAGAAAATTATCATTATCTCAGATTGGATCAATTCCCTGCATTGCTTGGCAGACACACAGTAACCTTCCTTCTTTCCCTCGATGTGCAAAACCTTTTTGCAAAAGCACTTTTGTATTGATCTGCTATGTATATTGAACTAGAGTGGTTGTTCATTGTTGCACATAAATTTGAACCGGCTATCTGAGTACATCTTGAAAAACACAGGTGCTCAATGCAATATATTTCTAAGTTGCACAAAATAGCTTGTATGAGTATAATACTATGTTCATGATGCAAAAGTCAAAAACATTCAACAAAACATGATACAATTCTCAGCGCATTGTGAAAGCCACCATCTCGGGCGCTGGCAACCAGATATGAGATCTGGTGTGTGTGCTATACAGGGTGTCCCAGAAAAAAAAAATTATCGGGCGAATAAATTTGGGCGTAAAATCGAGAAATGAACATCAGAACTCAACAATCTAAAAATTGACCTTTTATTCGGTGGAAATCCTATAACCCTTTGCGAGTACACCTGAGAGCTGCGTCAATTGGCGATCACGCCGACTTGCAATGCGCAGTAACGATGTTAGATAAACGATGTGCGCATCGGGTGAACAGCGTGGCAGGCCAAAATGACGAGTTCTTGAGGTATTTTTTAAAGTTATCAGGATTTACCGAAAAAATCGAATAACGATAATAACCCATCTTATTCCCCACATCTTATCGCTAATTTTACTGGAATCGGTTGACTGATTGCGAAGAAATTACATAATGTATGCCTCAATTCACTTCATTCCAAGTTTGAAAGAGATCATTCAACACAATGCATACTAGTAGTTAACACTGTCAGTGGCCTTCATATTTTGTTCAGTGAAATCCTTTTCGTTCTTTTTAAACAATCTGTTTCTTTCAAAACATCTAATTAGGTTTTGTTCAAATTTGAAAACCTGCATGATATTGAAAAGCTTTGCATGTACAAGATGATGCTCGATTGCTCTGTACTTAAATGTCTTTTTCGTTAATGTTGATATTAATGTTGCATAAAGAATTGTGTAAAAAAAAAATTCAGCTGGCTTTAAAAATTTTCTCACACATTAATGTTTTGCAATATTTCCTAAGAAATATCAAAATCACACGATAAAACTGTAAGCACTTTATCATTGTCATTCTTGGCATTTTAAACTATTTGCTTTCTTTATTTTTCCCCATTTTTTAAATTATGGTATTTCACCGAAATTACCAACCCTTAAATTACTTACAGATTCAGCACACTCAGTTATCTGGTATTGCACGGTTTAGTCCTGAGGCCATCACTTGAGTGAAATGGGTGAAATCTAGGTGTTTGTTTTTTGTCCTCATTAACTTCTCAGATGCCACTAAAACAAACAAGGCTGTTTTCACCTTTAGTCTTGACTTTTCTACAAAAACAATACAGTAAGATATCATAAATGACACTAAACCTAAATGTAAAGGTTAAACTGTAAAGCAAGGTACATAATCTTCATGCATATGTAACAGAGTATAAGTAATTATGCTCTGTTAATTAAACTGAACCTGCTAACAACATCAAAGACAAGATTAATCTGGCCAACATTAATGAAGAGCTTTGTTGCAAAACCCTTACATCCAATTTTGACTTTTTTGAGAAAAAACAGCTTTTTTAATTGTGCAAGTATTACTTGTTCGATTTGATTCAATTTGGGATTGGATAAAGTGTTGATGAATAGAAACTAAAAGAATAGGTTTGGGACAATTTTCAAGGCTTCCTATTTATTTTATTATTTATCTTATATCACACCTTTTGTGGATGTAAGGGGTTTTGCAACAAAATAAATTTACCCCTTTTCTAGTCAAATTTGAGCCCATTTGTTTGCACTACATTATGTAACTTGACTAATGCTTTGAAAATCAAAAAGAAAAATTGAAATATCTCGTTCACTTTTTTAATTATGAATTTTAATTAAATTAGGAAAATGGCATTTTTTTGGGTATTTCGAGAAGCTACACCTTTTGTTAATTGATTTTTTCATACATAGTGACCCAATTACAGTTCCTTTTTGGTTTTAATGGGTAAGAACATTCCAGGCTACCATTATACATCAAAAATTTAAACAAAAACAATTCTATATTCATTTTAAGTTCAGATTTCCGGAAATTCCCTAAGATTTCCCCAAGCGGAAATATCACGATAACTCGGAAGGGGAAGGTAATATGAAAGGTCAAACAACCACCAAAATGTATGGTTTTTACCCACACTACCTAATATTATGCCAATAACTCAATTTGGCCAAAAGTGGATGTAAGGGGTTTTGAAACAAAGCTCTTCATTTTCTTGTAAATCTTTAATCTTCTAATATCTAACTTAAAATACATAATTTACTGCTTGAAATAAGAAATGAAATGATTAAACAATACAGAGAATACATACAGAGA
Organism: Amphiura filiformis; assembly: GCF_039555335.1. NCBI lineage: Eukaryota > Metazoa > Echinodermata > Ophiuroidea > Amphilepidida > Amphiuridae > Amphiura > Amphiura filiformis. The sequence continues at coordinate 46,990 of NW_027305772.1, read as the reverse complement.
AATCATCAATACATGAAAGTTCCCATAATGCAGCTATTGCCCAATTTTGGTTGCAACATAAGATTTGAATTGTTTCTAAATCCAAAATTCAGATTAGAATGTGTGGAATAAGATTTGTGTATATCCTTGCCACCTTCAAGTCTATATCCAATTAAACTTGAACTTCTCTATACAATTTAAGGTTTATCCTCTTTGTACAGTCATACCACTTTTCTTAGCAGTTATGTCAATAAATGATGTACTATTTATTTACAAACATGTCAAATTGGTTCACTGTGATGTGACACATTTTGGGTGCATCTCATATAAAATCTGGCTGCATCACATTTCCAATTTGTGTGTTGCGAGAAATTATGATATCACTTTTCTGCATGACACTTTATTTTCTGCACAACAATTAAAGGGTAAAACAATTGCATGTTCTAATTGGGTAAACAAAATCCACTGATTTTTCCCATTTTTGAAAATTCCCTGATTGGCTAGAAACCTGTTTTTTATATCAAACATCTCTTTGGTTACATTTACAGGCATTTTATGGTGTCATTCGCAGAAAATACCATGGCGCTACAAAAGAAATATACACAAAAAGTCAAAAACAAGAGAACAGTTCAAGAAAACAGAGATGTAGTGCCAGTGGCAGATTTATATTCACATGTTGCGAATTTCATGCACGTAGCAGCTGCAATGTCAAATCTGCTTTTGCCAGTGATTCTGTGGCTATGTCTTTGAATACAGAGCGGTTACTCTCAGAAAACTTGAGCTCAAGGTATAAGCTTAGGAACATAAACGGTATAGTCCAAAATTTAGTTTGGACTTGGGTGTTACAAGACCTATCTCTACATACAGAGGATTTAAAACAGTACTAATGAGTACTTATTGGCAAACTGGAAGCCAGTGCAAGGTTGTCAGGAGTCCTCCCAACACTGTCGCATATGGGTAAAGAGTCAAAAATAATGGCACCCATTAGGTTGCTGATGTCTGCTGTGCAAATGAAAAAGATCAGCAAAGAAATTCATCTTTTAAAATGTGTTTTATGATTGGCCTTTAATCCGCCACAGCAATTTGTAGTGTCACAGCTGTCATGTAAAAAATAATATGCCCAATTTTCTTTCCCATATGGTCAGGGAGTATTTACATGTTAGCGTGACAAAAAAGAGGTATTTATATTTAATCATGTATAAAAAAAATCTACAAGTTAAAAGTTTTGCATCGGTTTTCATGGCATTTTGTGAAGTGTCAGCTATTATTAAGTTACAAATTCTTTCATATTAGTCACTTACTTATGAACATGTAGAAGACCACATGGTGCGAAAAATAAAATATGTTCAAAAATCACTGTCGTCACCAGATTGTGTAGCATTGTAAGGTAATGATGACAGTAATTATTTATTTCAGTCTGTTTTAGTAAAAACAACATTTGGGCCAAACTTGGAAAAATAAATAAAACTTGCATGATATCAAAACCTTTTTCTTTTAGAATGAGTTGAAAAGAGAAATTCTGTCTAAATCAGGAGGTTACATCAGAATTCAACTTGATTTTTTTTCATACACCAAGGTGGCAATATTCATGTTATTGTTTACTTTTTATTTATTAGTGCATTGTAATAGGAACTCAAAAACAAGAAAAATCTTCACCATTGCTTGAACATACTTGCTGCAGCTATCTAAATAGTCAATGTCAAGTGTTACAGAATTAATTCTACGCTATTCACAATAAGAGGCGCCGCCAGTGGTTTTGCGATGTAATCGTGATGTATCATGGGTAAAGGTCGACATCCAAGTCCGCGCAATACAAATATTACCATGCTGTTACATAGGAACATGTGACAATATTTTTTAGTCTGTCAATATAGCGGTATTACATAAATCGATAGAGAAATAAAATTAATTGTGCACATTTCAAATCACATTATTAAGTATTATTGAGTGTCGATTCGCGTGTAACACCTTTATTTTGACAAACTAAAAAAATATTATAATAGCATGGTAATATTCAAATTGCGGCGGACTTGATGTCGACCTTTCCCATGATACATCGATTACACAAACTGCTGGTAGCGCTACCTATTATGAATACTTGAAATTAATTAACTAATAATTCAAATTTCTGAAGAAATTACCAGTCTGTTGGTGTTCTTTTAGCACTGAAAATTTATTCCTGAAACCAAACTGCTGCAATCATGATGTAAAGACCTTCATATTCGAAAGAAATATGTACATAAAAACATGGTTTTCATAGCTTTCTACGACCAAAATGTTACCTCCTGACAATCAATTGTAAGTAATATAGGCTCAACAATAAAAATTGAACTAATGTAATTCAATTTTTGCCCTTTTTAGAGATAGCCATAGATAGTGTTACCAAAAAATTACAAAACTATATTAGAAAATGTGATTTGCAAATTTATATATATTTGAGGCTTACGGTAGGCCTACTGTAGCAAAGTATCAGGAGTATTACAACAACATGCAAGCTGGGCTCAAAAAAATAAAATTGAACATAAATCACCTAAATTCTGTGCCTTTTTGAGAGGGCCATAGATGTTGTCAACAAAAATTACAAACGCATTTTAAAAACTGTAGTTATATAAAATATTTCCAGGCCATACAGGTATTATACAGTGTCAGGAGTGTTACACAATAGCACTAGTTTGATGGATCCTTCATTAGTTTAAGATAAGATGTTTTTTGACAAATGTGACCATCCACCACAACTGAGCCGGATGTCTCCAGTGCCACTACTGAGATATGCTCAAAACAATAAACAATAAGAACAAAAGGATTTTTTTTGACTGTTTATTGATTTTTTCACTACTTATAAATGTCAAGTACTATAGACATGATATACATCATATTAAAGCTAATTTCAAGCAGAATATTTTGGTTGAATGTCTCAAAAATGATCATTAAGCGACTTCAGGGCTCAAGTTGTGTGGATGGTCACAAATAAAACTTTTATTCAGATTTCCACAAATTTTTAGGTGTTTTAATGAATTTTTTCCGAAACTTTGTTTCCATGAGAAAAATTCTACATGACTTCCTCTTAGTTTAGTGTCTAAGTAAAATTAAAACTCAAAAAAGAATTACATATTTGCATAATTTTGTCAAAATATAACAAGGAATAGCATGGATCTTTTGTGTTATGTTTCTAAAAATTTTGGACTACTTTAATCAATAAACCAGTTGAAAAATACATTTAGTAACATTACTGAAGTAATTTTTTATTTTTCTTGACTTTAGATAGGTTCAATGCTTACAATAAGACAACAATTACATCTCTGAACACTGTTTGTATTTTTGACCCTTTTGTCACACTTTTAGTTACTTGTTATTTCTGATTATACCCATATGGCACTAGTTACTAGTTGGTGATATAATATGTCACTTATTAATAATATATCCTTGTTGATGGTAATATGTCACTTCTATCTGGTACCAATCCGAAAAATGAATCACAGAGAATGGCAAAATAGTATGTACTCTTTCAAGGCGAGATACTTAACTTTTCTAGAAGCGTTGTTGACATGGTACCTTCAGGAAAGAAAGTCCCTACTATGAAGACCTAACTTTTGAGTGAGAACTTTGTTAGTGTTTAGTAGTGTATATTTGTACTTTAATGAATGTATAATGCTCTTACCTCCCATTTTCTCCAATCTTCTCTTTAAAATGTTTGGCTCTTGCACCCAAATGGCTTGCAGAAAAGCTGGGACATCACCTTCCAATTTCTTCACTAACATATTTGTCCTTGGCTTTAGTTCACTGTCAAAATCAAGCATAAATAATATAAATAATATTCTTTATGAACAAATGATGTTGTTCAAATTGTTTTGTTTTTACCAGGCGGCGGTGGCACGACAGTAATTTTAATCTGACAGCAGCCAATAGCGTAAACAAAATGACAATATGATGGCAACACTGCTTACCTGCACGTTGGGAGGCGCCCTGCATCGTGCCATAGTGCGTTACACCCAGCTCTTTTGACCCGTTACAGAAAAAAAATGCACTAAAATATATTTCCCAGTGCAATGTATAGATTTTCAAATGAAAATAAATAATTTGGATTCAAAGTTAATGTGAAGAAAAAAAAAAATATATGCCGGTGAGCTGGAAATCGATCTGGGGACCTTCTTACATTGGCAGGCGGAGGCGTTAACGCTACACCACGCATACATTGATACATGTAGAATTTTTTGTACATAACATATATCGTCGTTATTCATACAAAAATTTAAAAAAAACAGTACTTCAAATTAGGTTCACTGTAGCCGAACCTCAGCAGTTAAGACTGATAAAATAGTGTGATAACATGCATACACTTTTTGATTATTTGAGACATTTTAGGTGTTTACGTGTAAAACCAATGGCACTGACGTCAAAATTCAGTCAATCTTTGCGGCCCCTGTTTTTACCTTTAGATGCACTTTTGTACCTCATTTTATAAGTTGCCCACCCCACACAGTGGAAGGCCCTAACAATGAATAAATTTATATCAAAAAATTATAGGCGACGCATTGGTGACAAGTAAGATGGGGCCTATGTATATTATTGGGGCAAGAGACTAAAACTACTGCTCTGGAAATTTTATTTCAGCACAGACAACAGTTGTAGAGTTACAGTCAAAAATGATGAAAACCAATATTTGATCAATAAGTCCCAATAACTATGGTACCCCTTGCCTTGAGTTACTGAATTTTCAGTGCAGTAGTTAACTTATAGTAGACCTACTTGCCCTATAATATACATATCTTACTTGTCACCTATCGCTATAATTTTTGAGAAAAATGCAAAAATATAGAGCTTAAAATTGGCCAGGGGTGTAGTACCCCCTTAATGCATTTGAAAATTTACAATGATTAAAAAGGGCATTTAAGTGACCACTTTTCTCAAAAAAGTTGAGATTTTTATACCACTTGAATTGAAGTCTTGAACCGTCTGGCTACAATTTCCTACATAATGTTTATGTACCAAAATTTCTTGCGGGGCAGATTATTTACTTTTGTTTTTAGCAAAAAATATAGTCAATTAACAGTATTTGATATATGGAGCAATGCTATTGTATTCATGCATAACTCCTGGCGTTAAAATCTGCATCAACTGAAATTTTAGGAATAAGCCTTTTTTTCGTAGTTATCTGCTGAAAAATGTCATAAAAATAGGATGCTAGGATCTGACAGAAATACTCCTGTAAGTGACTGAAGTAGTTTATAGTTCCATGCTCTATCTCTGTCCACACAGTAACTCTCGTGTCATCGTGGATATGAGTTTCTGATCAAATGACACACAGACAGTAAGCTTACTTCAACCCAACAAATATAGCCATCTGCTCAGTCTGATATTGAATATTGTGATCTCTATGCAATGGTTCTACTGTTCTACATGCATTATATGGGCCTACCCACATTCCATGCACACATAGCACTCACTGACTCAGACATGTATGGCCGTACATGTATGGCCAGTCTCGTTTATTTGCTTGCATACGAGACCAGATATAAAAAAGAATGTGTACCAAGTGCCCAAAATTCTGAAAACTTCAGAAAGATTTGAAACTCATACCGGTATATATAATACTGGCCAGAGGTACTCCACGGTACTACGATTTCCACTAGCCTCTCCGCGTAGGAGCAACGTAGAAGACCATGATGTGTCAGGCAATTAATAAGCCAAATCGCTATTATTAACTTCCGGGTTTTAGGACACTTTGCCCTTTGACCTATCCTGGAAAATTCAGGTTTTGTGCATTACAAAATATAATTTAAAACTTGTTACAAGAATAAAATCAAAATTAAAAAGCATTATTATTAAATGAATTAATTATTTAAATATTTTTAATGATAACATTATGACAATAATAAATAAATTGATAATAATTACAGCAATTAATTCCCGATAGAGGTCAAAAGGACAAAGTGTCCTAAAACTGCAAAACTGTCCCACAATGCATTGCAAACTTCTAATGCCGATTGTAGGCACTATAGGAAACAAGTCAGAACTTGGGTGCAAAGTAATGTACAATTTCATGAAATATTCATCGCTGATGAGTAAAAACCGAATTCATTTCAAGAATATTTTAGATCAAATAGTACACCTTCGATTCGAAACTGTAGTTGCTCTTGCCATATTAACACCTTTTTGCAGCATTATTATTCCATCACGGTTAATGTTTACGTGTGGCTGGGTTCGCGAGCATCCATCTTTAAAATAAATAATTGCCTCTTAGTCTTTACCAGTCGTTCTCTAAATCCATGAAATCTTCCTGTCAGGTTGTTAGCGGTTACCGCACCATGAAGCTGAACCATGTTGTTGTATTATACCAGGGAAGAACAGATTATACCACTGTCCCCGGGGTCAAACCTTCTTGGGATTCTGAAATATAGACCCAAAATAGGCATTTTGAACAGAGTTTATGAGGATCGTCACCGTGTGAAATTTATAAAGTAATTTTAATACCGGGAGGGTAGGGTACCGGTACATTCTTTATTTTTATTTCTCTTTTATTTGACACCACTCGAGATACAAAAAGGACCCAAAATATGAATATTGACCAGGTCTTATGAGTGTTATTTTTTTTATATAGGGCCTATTCTTTACTTTGTCCTCTTTCATTTGACAAGCTTGGGCAGACATTCGATTGGAAATGCCCGAATGTGAAGTCAGTTTTCGAGACTCGTTCTTCGATTTAGGGAACACAAGTTGCGCGGATGAAGATGACTCCATTCAAGAGGAAGGGAAGAACAGACATCAGACTAATAATAGAAATCACCTCAACTCGCTAGAAAATCCTTGTGATAAACTTCCAAAGCATCATGAATAAAAGTGGCTGAAGTGGAAGCATTAATCCAGAATATAACCCTGACATCATACAGGGTACAGAGACGTGGCTCTCTCCAGACATACAGAACTCTGAGTTTCTTCAACGCAATTGCATTGCCTACAGGAAAGACAGGAAGGTGACAGGCATGATGGGGTGTTCTTTTTTGCTTGTGAAAGGGACCTTATAGTCACGCATAGAACCGAGTTTGACTCTGAATGTGAATTATTGTGGAGCCAAGTGGAAGTAAAGGGAAGGAGAAACCTACTGTTGGGCACCTACTAGCCTACAAGTCCCACCACAACGACATGGACGCAGTTAAAGGTCTCCAAAATTCACTTGTTCCAAACATAAGAGTTTGACATTATTCTGAGTGGCGATGCAAATCAAGCAAATGTTAACTGAATAAACCAGACCGTTATTCCAGACAGATTGATTGATTGATTGATTTTTATTTGGTAGGCCTACTATAAGAATAACATACAAATTACACTACATATACAGTATTATTATAACAAAATAAAATATATTGCACATCAAAATTGTATAACAAAATTACAAATCAACACAAGTACCAAGAGATAGCCCAAAAAGCCTTGGGAAAAGCTTATTTCCATTACAAGCAAGAGAAATATAGGAACAAACTGCCATACAAAAACAAGAACAGAGACAACGTGCACAACGGACGCAAAAAGCAGAAATGTGAGACCAGCTCAAACTCTAAAATCAAATGGACCCTTGATCAGCTAAAAACTGTTTGACAGATTGTTTGTACAATTTAAAATCATTGATGTTCTTGATTTCATTTGGCAGTGAGTTCAATGATGAATTGCACTATTAAAGAAAGTGAGGCTATTTTGGCCCTTGGGTGAGGAACCTTAAAGTTGAATGGACTACCCCTGGTACTGTATTATGAAGAGATGATACTCTAGTAAAATGCATTTTCCTTATATTCTGGACAACAGTTATGGACAATTTTAAAAACATGACTAAGTTTTAATTGAACTACTCTGTCTTGACTTGATAGCATACCCACCAAATCCAATTCTTTCTGCCCAATATGAGTACGTGGCCCCACATCCAAAATAAAACGAACGATCTTGTTTTGCATAATTTGTCATTTGTTTTTGTAGTTTTTAGATAACCCTGTATACCATGAAGAACATGCATAATCAGAAAATGACAAAGAATTAAAGCTGAACACAGTGTCTTGCGTGTTTTCATGCATAAAAGTCTGCATGTCTGTACAAGAATTTGAGTCTCCCGTTTGCTTTTTTTGATAATATTAGAACAATTGATTCACCGGAAAGAGTGTTATCGAGGGTGACCCTAAATATTTCACAGACAGAGAGGTATTAATTAGCTCCCCATTGCAAGCAACAGTAAAACTATCAACTGAATTTAGCTTCCTTTTGGTACCAAATAAGATGGCCTCAGTTTTACCAAGATGGAGGGAGAGCTTATTATCTATCATCCATTGCCTGCAAGAGTCTAATTCGAGACTCAGTTTATCAGCGATCTTTTGGGGATCTTTATATCAGAAACAAGCAAGACACTGTCATCAGCGTATAAAAAGTGATTTGCAGTCGACACTGGTGGGCATGTCATTCACATAGCAGAGAAAGAGGAGTGGACCAAGAATACTGCCTTGCGGAACTCCACAGGAAATATCAAGTGGGGCAGAATCAACCTGGTTGACATTGACGATTTGCCTCCTACCAGTTAAATAAGATTTAAACCACTCAACCGAGGACACTCTCAAGGCCTCTAATTTTTTCAAAAGAATGACATGGTCATGTCAGTGTCGAAAGCCAATATTTTTAAAATATTTTCAGAAATGTCATTGTAAACTATTTTTTACAAACATTTTTGGTCAACACTTAAATAACATTATATTAAAATATTTGAACCCAGCAAACACAGAAATGTTCTTAAAATGTTTTTTTTAATACTTTTTAATAACATTTAAATGTCGGGTTATATAAAGGTCGTGAAAACATTTTAAAAACGTTTTTGTAAATATTTTGGGCAAACATTTTTGTCAAAATATTTTTTCAACCCCAAAATAACATCCTGTTTAGAATGATTTGTACCAAGTTTTCAAAATGTTTTTGGAATGTTATTAAAACATTTTTTATACCCTTTATATAACCCGACATTTAAATGTTTTTCTGTAAAACATTTGTGTTTGCTATGCAGTAAATTACCAACAAATGTTATTTAATGTTATAGAAACGTTTTATACCATTAAGTACCCTTTATATAAGACATTTAAACGTGAGTCAAACATGTGCCAGTGTGAAAGCCTTTTGCAAAAGCCCCTAAAATCCAGACTGAAGTCTGTAAAAGATGTTATTCGTTGTTGGAAGCTGTAAGGATGTTCTCAAGCTGGACATAGACGGCCCTCTCAAGGATCTTGGAAGTGACACTAAGAATGCTCACAGGACGATAGTTACCAACTTCTGTTCTTACATTTTTCTTAAAAAGTGGTTTAACACGAGCCATTTTAAATTCGGTTGGAACTGAACTTGAACTGATAGATAAATTGATAATGTGCGTTAAATGATCTTTGATGACCAAGGCTCCATCCTAAGAAATCTTGCTGGGATACCATCGAGCCCAGTTATGCTTCAAAGGAGGTAGCTGAAGAACTCCTTGACACAGTCTTTGAAAATGGGCTGGACCAGGTGGTTCACAAACCAACTAGGGAGATAACATACTTGACGTGGTTTGGACAAACAACAAAGGAATTATTAAGACCGTTGATGTAGTACCTGGTATGAGTGATCACAGCGTGGTATTACTTGAATTGGATGAATTGGATTTAGCTGGAAAAAGGGAAAAGAAATCCACCCGCAGAATCTACCTGAAAAACAAAGCTGACGAAGACGAAATTAAAGAGGACCTGACTCATTTCCAAGAAACTTACGAGAAACTGACTGGGTCAACTGTCCAAGAGAAATGGGATGCCATTGAGAATCAAATCAAATCTGTCATGGACAAACATGTTCCATCAAAAATGGTCTCTAACAGGCACAGTCTGCCTTGGTTCACGAGGGAGCACAGAAGGTTGTGTAGAAAGAAACAAATGGCCTACAACAAGGCAAAGTGTTCTGGAAAATCAACCGACTGGGAGAAGTACAAACTTTGCTCGAAAGAGAGGAACATGTTAAAGATTACATTGAAAGCTGTCTTAAGGACAATACCAAAGAATTCTGGTCATTTCTCAAGAAGCTTCGCCAGGATGGAGGAGGAGTACCAGATCTCAAAGTGAACAACAAAATCCTTAGCACGAACAAAGGGAAGGCTGAGGCGCTCAGCGACCAATTCAGCAGTGTTTTCACTACGGAGGATTCTACTATACAAAATCTTGCCAGTAGCACCATTCCTCCATCAAGAAGCTGATCATACGAGAAGAAGGGGCACTCAAGCAACTTCAGAACCTTAATCCAAATAAGGCATCTGGGCCTGACGGCATTCCAACATGGCTACTCAAGATGGCGGCGACGGAATTGACACCGATATTCACCAAATTTTTCCAAGAGACCCTTGATAAAGGGGAGATTCCACATCAATGGGGTGAAGCCAACGTCAGTGCAATCTACAAAAAGGGTGAAAAATCAAAGCCTGAAAACTACAGGCCTGTCTCATTGACCAGCGTCCCGTGCAAGGTGATGGAGCACATCATCCATTCTCATGTATGTAATGGGACACTTGGAACAGAACAGTATTCTTGTTGACAAGCAGCATGGGTTCCGTGCAAAGCACTCGACGGAAACTCAACTTATCCTGACATTAAATGACCTGACCAAGAGCATCGAAAGAGGTGAAGTCACGCATATGGCCATCTCAGACTTCGCCAAAGCGTTCGACAAAGTGCCACATCAACGCCTCCTCAAGAAACTTGAGCATTATGGCATCAGGCGTGACATTCACAAATGGGTAACAAACTTCCTTACTAGACGTACACAGAGAGTGGTCTGTGAAGGGACACCTTCAGAGCTGAAAAATGTGACTTCAGGGGTTCCACAAGGCACAGTCACTGGACCATTGTGGTTCAATGACCTTCCTGCAAACTTCACAAGTACAGCAAGGTTGTTTGCAGATGATTGTGTGCTTTATACATCTAGCAGTTCACCTGAGGAGCTGACAGTCTTGCAAGACGACCTGACAAAACTTCAGGAGTGGCAAGACAAATGGGGCATGAAATTCAATCCCAGCAAGTGCTCTGTTATGCATATGCAGATCACCCTCAAGAAAGAAAGACCGCAGATGAACTCACATTCTGTGGAGAAGAACTCAATGAAGTGACTATAGCCATCCATATTTAGGAGTTCAAATCGACAATCGTCTTCAGTGGAAGGGGCACATCAAGATGGCAGCCTCAAAAGCAAGCAGGATCCTGGGCTTCCTTAAGAGAAAACAGGTTTGCATCACAGGAAACTAAAGTAGCAGCATATACAGCGCTGGTTAGACCCGTATTAGAATATGCTTCCTGTGTATGGGATCCATACAGAAGAGGAGATAAGTCCAGCGGAAAGCAGCCAGATTGCTTGAAAGACTACGAGCAGCGCAGCAGTGTAACAAAAAATGCTGGAGAAACTTGGTGGAAGACCTTAGAAGACCGACGCAGAACAAACAGACTGACCATGATCATGTACAAAATCATGAACGACTTGGTCGCAATCGACAGGGACGACATGATCACCATGTCAACGGAAACCAGAACCAGGGGTAGTCACCAACATAAAATCCTCAAGATGCAAGGAACAAAGGACATCTATTTGAACTCCTTCCTTCCTCGCACTGTGACAGACTAGAACAAGCTCCAGGGGGACACCACTTCAGCAGCCACACTTGATATCTTCGAAAATAGAGTACAAAAGTAATTTAGGTACATGTAGTCATATCAATATCAGCTTGAGCAGCATCAAAGTTGGCGAAAGTACAGCAAGACTGAACCTGCCGACTTAACCAAGACAAGACAAGACACCCCACTCGGGAAGGGCAAAATAAAATTTTGGGGCACCGACGAAAAAAAATTGCAGTTGCATCATACAATACATAGAGACTGTATGTCTTCGAGCTTCCCAAAAAAGGGCCTTATTGGGATGATGTGCGCGCGTAGCGCAAAAAAATGGTATTTTACACTATTTTCGCCCATTATCCGGCTAAAAAAGGCTTTATCATTACAATGTGTGCGCGTGGCGGAAAAATTTTGTATTTTACTATTTTGGCCTGAATTTGGCTGAAAAGGGCTCCTTGCCCTTTTCTTTCCTTTGCCCTCCTGATTTTCTCTTTCATTTTTTTGTCAGAGGGCACATTACTTTAATTTTTTTTTGTCAGGGGGGGCACTCTGCCATTTATTTACCACCTGCACCCGCTGGCTACCTACTGCTTCTTGGCATTTTGAGATATGAAGAGGAACCAAAATATGAATATTGACCCAGGTCTTATGAAGAATTTCACCCCCGGTTGGGAAATAGTTTTTATTATATTTCTTACATTTATCACTTTCATTTGACACCACTCGGGGGGTCATAGGGCCTACCTTTTTCGCATTTTTAGATATGAATAGGACCCATATGGATATTGACTCAGGTCTTATGATGAGTGTCACCCCGGGCAGGGGAAATATTTCTATTGTAATTATTATTCTTTATTTTCTTCTTTTCATTTGACACACTTGGGGTCATACCCTTGTGGCATCTCAAAATATGTCCATTTCAGACCAAAAGGTAGAGTCACTAAGTAACGTTAATAAGTTAGTAAGCAAGTAACATTACTATTATAGGCTGATACCATTTTACACTACCTCCTCACAGTTGAACCAGAAATATGTGACCGTACAGCACGAATGAGCCGTAAATGTCCTCAATTGTATTCCGAGTTACAGTGTAAAATGGGCATGAAGGTCGTATTCATTGGTACCTCAGTTTGGTGCTACGTGTACCTCATTTAATGAGATACACGTAGCACCAGAATGAAATACTATGAATATGACCTTCATCATTTTACAGTTGAACCATTGAAATATCTGAACGCACAATGTTCTAATATCTGTGGTTGTGATAAACAAGACTACAGGAGCATGGGCCAAATAAAAAAAATAGTTTCATGCCCCTCCCCCGCCTTGTCACTTTCTGGGATCAGTCCATATTTTTCTTCAATTTTCCGTTTTAATATACTAAAATAGTAAAATGTTAATGCTAATAAATTAGTTTATTAATTAGCATGAATCCGCAAGTGCTTTTTTGTGGAACTCTAAAACTCCTCATAATAAGTACAAAGGGTCTCATCATTTTCCTAGCAGATGCTGAAAAATGCTCGCAATGTCAATTTACGTGAAAAATGCTGTATTTTGCACAATTTAGCACACACATACTCACCCCCCACACACACAACACCCTTCCTGCTCCCTTTCCAAAAAGGTATGGACATGAAACGAATGTCAATTTTATGTGGCCATATCACAGAGCTGTATAAGACAGATTAAGGGGTACTACACCCATTGATTTATTTTTTTTTTGCATTTTTTTGCATTTTGTGAAGAAATTACAAAAAAAAAATTAACAAAGTGGTATGCAAAATGACAGGGCTAATCTTCTTGTTTTATTGGTGGCATGCTTTTAAAGGTAGAAGCCAAAAAGGTGGTACATCACTGGTGTCTTAAATTAACTTCATTTTGGACAGCTTACTATCAACGGATTTCGTTAAAGTTTTGGAATGGGAATAGGGCATAAGTGGTTCCTGATTTCTTTTATGACTTCATGAACTTGGTGCTCCACACCTATCAAAAAAACGAACTGGTTAAAATGCTTCTATTTACAATGTTGAGCTATATTTTGTATTTTTAACTTGCGACATTATTTCACTGAAACTTCATTAAGCCATAGGTACCAGGTTACCACAACCACACTACAGCAATGTTGAAAAAAATTGTATTTCTTGTCACCTATACCACCATATTTAGGTTTTTTTCCGTAAGCTTCAGTTTTGTGATTTTGGTAACTATTTTATATTTATTTGTCCAATCCATCTCAACAAGGTATTTTAGTATATCCACCTTGCACTTTTCAATATCCAGTAAAAGACAGAATATCAAAATTTACGCCTCATTAGGATATCACAGACTCTCACATGTATTCAAAATGGATGCTTAAATTTGACCTGAACCAAGTGACCTACAACCTGACCTATGATGACCTCTTTTTTTTTTTCTTTTCCTAACAACACATTATAGAAGGTACATATAGTAATTAAATTGACTATGCATCCATTGGGTTAGAGTTTATTTAATTTATTCAGTGTTATTTTGCATGCACCGCCGCGCTGAATAAATTTTCTATAGAGAGTATAACAAAGGATTTAATGTATTCTACTCATGTACTCTACTTGGACATGTTGAATAGAATAAATTATGGTTTGTTATGAAACACACATCTGAGTTACTAGGATAAAGTTCAGGACATGCAGTGATGAACATACCAGCAAACACAAAAACGTTTTCGACATCATTCGCAAAAGGTTATAAAAGGTCGTCAGAAAACGTTTAAATGTCGGGTTATATAAAGGGTATATTAAGAGTATAAAACGTTTTCATAACCTTAAAAAACATTTTTTGATAATCTACTGCTCAGCAAACAAAAACGTTTTACAGAAAACGTTTAAATGTCGGGTTATATAATGGGTATAAAAACGTTTTAATAACATTCCAAAAATATTCTTGAAAACTTGATACAAAACATTCTAAACAAAATGTTATTTTGGGATTGAAAAAATATTTTGCGAAAAATGTTCGCCCAAAATATTTTCAATAACGTTTCAAAAACGTTTTCATGACCTTTATGTAACCGACATTTAAATGTTATTAAAGGTTTTGAAAAAACATTTTAAGAACATTTCTGTGTTTGCTGGGTTAAAATATTTTAACATAATGTTATTTAAGTATTGACACAATATTTGGCAAAAATGTTTGCAAAAATAGTTTACAATAACATTTTTTGAAAACATTTAAAAATATTGTTGCAGTGTGTTTTCATACAAAACGTTTTAAAACGTTATCATGACCTTTATATAACCCGACATTTTAATGTTATTAAAACGTTTTTACCTAAACCAAGAGCCAAAATATAACTTATTTAGAAACGTTTTTTGTGTTTGCTGGTATTTATGTACTTCATAAATTTGCAAGGAAAAAAGAAGAGGGTACTGATGAAAATCAGGTATTATACCCCTTAAACAACAATGATCAACATGATGAAAGAAATAATTGAACATGTTAAAGAATTTATTGAATTTTTACACCAAGATATAAAGTATTGATTGCTAAAAAACTTTTTGTTGGCCGTAAGTTAATCTATTAAATTAACCACTGCAGAGACCTGAATGAAACACCGACCACCACCCCCGCCCACCCCCACCGGAACACACCCACGGGCGAGTTACCCACCCATCCTACGCCACTGGTTAAACACGACTAAGTTAACGGAATTACTTAGTTCTTCTGAGGAGGAGTGTACATCTAAGAAATAAATGTGAAATAGAACCTTTTTGTCCTCTCAGGAGAACCTTCTCTCTTGAACCTCTCAAAAAGGTTCTTTAATTTGGAGAACCCTTAAAGGTTCTCTGAAGGACCGAAAACGGTACTGTATCACATTTTGGGGGCAATTTTTGAGTATAGTAGAAAAATTATAAATTTAATTATACCTAAATTAATTAAAAAAAACAAAAAAAGCTCATTGCACAGATTAAAGAAGACTAAAGTAAAAAAAAAAAGTAAAAACCCAAAAACAGCCCTAAAAACCGCACGCGCATTCCGGCGCATTCACTTTGGGAAGGGTTTTGAGACGAACTATTAAATTAAGGTGACCTTATATATTTTGATGAGGAGGTGCAAGGGAGACCCCAGGGAGAAATAGGCCCATAGGCCCTAAAGGAGAATTCCTACATGCTAATATGTAACAAAAAGTGAATGTCACAAAATAATGAACCAATTTGACATTATCGTTGATAACTCCTATATAAATAACTATAATAGCAAACACGGTAAAAAGAGCATAAAGCGTGTGGATGTTTCAGCAGGGGGGGGGTGTTTCTTGTTATTTCATGTATAATTGAAAACTTGGCATCTTTGTCAATACCATAATATAGGCCTACATCAGAAAAGATAATACAAAAGTGCTGGGGACAATGGGGGAGAATTTTAGCTCCTGAGTCGAACATAATGAATTTGAATAGCAACTTTCATTTAGGGCCTATCCCTTATTTTTTACCTATTCTTTATAACAAAGCTATTTTAGAGTTCATTCAGCGATTCTTCTTGCAGACTGTTTAAACTATTGCTGTTTAAACCACTACACGTATGAACATTCACTCGAAAATTATTATTTGTTCTTGTCCCGTTTTAGCGTGCCAATATCAGAAAATATTACCAAAATATTCATAACGTAAGTTCCGGGACTGGAAAGCGTACACGCAAGCACTGATGCATAGTGTAAAATGTGCTGGGGTTTTACTAAAAAAAAAGCCAAGCAGAAAGCCTCTCATTCGTTTTAACATGCATTTTCTTCGTCTTCAGTAAAACGATTTTGCAGGCTTTAAAATATCCTCACTGAGGCTCCCATGACGTGACATATTATATCATGTATTCATTTAGCTACCGTATTATATTCAGCAGATTGGTAATCGAAACTGGTAACTAGTGACATAAAGAAATTGGTAAATTCCTTGGTCTTGTTTAAGGAGAAGAAACATTTATTTGTTGTTATTTTCATTTTCCTTTACTTTAAAGCCGGATGTTTATTCTCTATCAAAAACATATAAATTTGTAGGCTTTCAAATGTCGGAATGAAATGCGCGCAAATTGAAGTGGAGTAAATTACAAAATATCCAGGAAGTTGGACATATTGGGGTTTTAAAAAACTGGAGTTGAGTCGTGTGAGGTAGGAAGGCTTAAATTAATGTTAGAAAGTTAGTTTGAACAGGAAAAAAAAATTAAAGTAACGCACGCAGCAAACATAAAAATTAAACGGTAGGCCTAGTAGCGAGTCACTTCATTTTTTCACAGAAGGTATAACTATTGAATGTGGCATATTTATAAAAACGTTCAATGATGGGAAACTTGGTGGTCGGTTCGTACATAAATATCGATTCTTGCTCTATTGCACTTTTTTTTTACTTACCCTGTATATTTAAACAGTTTTTACTTTTTTCTCTTTCATGTGACACCACTCAGGGGGTCATAGGCCTACCTTCTTGGTATTTGGAAATATGTCCATTTTAGACCAAAAGTTTGCTGAGTAAGGAAGTGAGAAAGACTACGACCATTTCATGGTTTAGCAAAAACTAAAGTAAAAAAAAAAAAAGAAAAAAAAAGAAGGGATTTGAGACGCACTTTTAAATCAAGATAGACTTATTAATTTTGATGAGGAGGTGCAATGGAGACCCCAGTAATTCCTTACTGCTTTCATGAAATAGGGCTATGTAACAAAAAAGTGAATGGGGGGTCAAGACCAATTGTAAGGGGGTGTAAACATTGACAAAAACGGTCCAAATTCAAAATGGGCTAAAAGTACAAAAAGGCCTAACAACTTTAAATACCGGGCAGCCACCATGGGGGGGCGAGGGGGGCTTAGCTACGCCACTGCTCCTGAGTCGAACATAATTTGCATCTTAATAACAACTTTCATTTATCACTCATTGTTTTACCTATTCTTAAAAACAAAGTCATTTTATGTTTAGGGTTCATTCAGTGACTTTACTTGCAGATTCATTTAGGCCTACTAAGCAAAATAACGTCAAAGAAACTTACAGCACAGTGGCCTATGTAGGAAAAATGAGGCATAGGCCTATGCCTATTCATCATGCATAATTCAACTGAAATTTTGGGAATAAAAGTTTTTGTGGATATAGGTCTACTTAAACATTAAGAGGATAGGCCTCTTAGAATCATACAAATACTCCTGGTACACGCCCGGGGTACACGCGTTATGAAATGAACGTGCGCAGACCTATATATCCCGTATACATGCTATGCAACCCGACAAGATTTTTTCTGTACTTAACGTAGCGCGAATAGAGGGCAGTATGTTTCTGATGAAATGAACGTAACATCGAGCCCACACCATGCACACTGTGTGAAACGACTCAAACAAGCCGTACCCTAAACGAGCCGTAAGCCTATGTCCCGTATGCTATGCTACAACATGACAAATTATTAAAATTTGATAATTTGATATTTTTTTAAATTTTTGATATATAACAGTCCTCGAAATAAATTTTATAAATCTAATGATATATTCTTACAGTGTATGTAGCTGGGAGGAAAAGCCGACGATCAATTGAAAATTTGGACCTTTTATATTGAAGATATGGATTTTTCCCAAAAAGACTTTTTTTTTGGTGTTTTGGGGAAAAATCCATATCTTCAAAATTTTCAATTGATCGTCGGCTTTTCATCCCACCTACATACACTTTAAATCATCAGATTTATAAAGTTTACTTCAAGTAGGCCTACTGTTAAATATCAAAAATATCAATTTTTAATGATTTGCCATAAAATGTGTATTAAATTGCGAATTTCAAAAAATCTAAATTATTTGATATCAGAAGGTCATTCTTCGTATTCAGAATGCAATTCGATATGTCTGATGTGCTCTAATGTCCCACAATAAATACTGTCCAAACGTTCATACCCCTTCCTTAATGCAGCGCAAGCGCGAATAAACCCTTGTTTGTCGGGTTTAAAAGTTTAGATTATGTTGCATTTAGGCATATCCCAGCAAACACAAAACATTTTCGACTTATGATCCGCAAAAGGTTAGAAAATGTTATTTAATTAAGTGTTGGCAAACTATTTGGCAACAAATGTTTGCAAAAATATTTTATAGGCCTATAACATAACATTTTGAAAACATTTTAAAAAACATTGTTGTAGGCCTATTAGTGTATCATCGGAATTTCAAACGAATTTCATGACCCTGGTCTGACATTATAATGTTATTAAAACGTTTTATCTAAAACAAACCCCAAAAATAACTTGTTTAAAACGTTTTGAAACGTTTTTGCGTTTGCTAGGACAACATTGTAATTTTTGAGACGATGTTTTGTAGTATATTATCATCTGGCACAGGTCCCTGTATACTCTATACCATATCATACTTGCCATACAGCTGGCGAATGGAGAAAATGGGCATTTCAAGTACCCAATTTGAAAATAAAACCAAGGATTAAAAATGGTGACTGATTTTTGTTTTTATATTCGCGACATAATACAAATTTTATGGCAAATTATATATTTTTTATTTTTGAGATTTAAACTGTCCTCGAAGTAAACTTTATCAATCTATCGATATAGCCTATAGGCCTGTGTACTTAAAGTGCATGTAGCTGGGAGAAAAAGTTCCATTTCACGCCATATTTTAGCTTCGAATTGGTAATCATGCATATAAGTAATGTGCGCCTTTATTTGTAAAAAGTTAGGCTATGAGCGTAAAGGATAAAATAGCAACGTTTGCACATAATACTTCAATTATGAAATGTCAAGATTTTTAAAGTATTTTAAGTACATATAATTAAATTTGTAAAGTTTACTTCGAGGACTGTTAAATATCAAAAATGGAAAAAATATCATTTTTGAGACACCCTGTATGACAGTGATTAGAATAGATGTGCTTTAAGAATTAATTTACAAGGTCAAAGGTCACTTAATGGATGCATCATGTTTATTAATTCTCTATAGTATTGTGTTTGTTGGGTGATCTACGTTATGGATATGTTTATAATACCATGAATACTGTAAGCAACTTTAGACTCTGCCATAATTTTCACATCTCGCGAAAAATGTTACACATTACCGGCCCAACTCAAAACGCATGGCCAAATACATAATAATTAAATAAATAAATAAATAAATAGATAAATAGATAAATAATAAATAACATAACATAACATAACATAACATAACATAACATAACATAACATATTTAAACATAACATAACATAACATAACATAATATAACATAACATAAGAACTCGCAATTATGAATGTCACCCCGGGTTGTGAAATATTGTTATTATATTCTTTACGTTTTTCTCTTTCATGTGACACCACTGGGGGGTCATACCTTCTCGACATTTGGAGCCCGGGAGCACTTCAATATGAAATGGATATAGGTGCAGGGCTGGTACTTTCGCAGTAAGGGACATTTGGTGAGAGCAAAATATAAAACTAGAGCGGTTACCGCACCATAGCTGAACCATGATGCTTCAACAGTATTGTGGAATATCACTGTAACCCGGGGGGCTCATACCTTCTTGGGAGATATGAAAAGGATAAAAGGACCCAAAATAGGAATATCGACCCAGGTCTTGAGGAGTGTGACCCCCTAGTGGGGAAATAATTTTAATGCATTCTATACTTCTTTATCTTTCATTTGACACCACTCAGGGCCATATCTTCTTGGCATTTCGAGATATAAAAAGGACCCAAAATATGAATATTAACCCGGGGCTTATGAGTGAGTGTCACCCCGGTGGGGAAAATAATTTTAATACATTCTTTACTTCTTTCTCTTTCATTTGACACCACCCAGGGGTCATACCTTCTCGGCATTTGAGATATGAAAAGGACCCAAAATATCAATATGTATAATTATTGACTCATGAAACTATTTTCATATTCGTTACTTTGTTTTCTTTCATTTGACACCACTCGGGGTACATACCTTCTTGGCATTTTGAGATATGAAAAGGACCCATATAAATATTGAGCCAGGGCTTATTATGAGTGCCACCCGGGTGGAAAAATATTTATATTATATTCTCTACTTCTTCCTCTTTCATTTGACACCACTTCGGGGTACATACCATCGTGGCATATAAAGATATGTCCATTTCAGACCAAAAGGTTGGTAATTAAGTAAGTAGGCCCTATTATAAGTAAGCAAGTAAGTAATAAGTAACGTACACTAATATAGGCTGATACCATTTCATGGTTCAGCAAAATATGGGGTCATTGCGTAAGAGCATGTGTTTTGGCATTCAGGTGCATATCAATTTGTAAGCGCTCTTTTATCACAGTTCATTGAATTTATAACCGCATGACAAAACAGGCGAAAATAGTAACTTTTTGCACAAGATTTGCAATTTAAAGAGAATTGGGCATTGCTTATTCTAGTGACGCTAGTGTATGGACAATATAAGTGTGCTTTTTCATTTAATGACATAAAATTTGACAAATGTTTTAAGGAACACTTGAGGCTTTGACTTTTAAACCTACATTTTGGTCAAAAAATGTGCTGGACAGGTAGTTTTCAACAGATTATCCGCATTCGCCTCATAACATTGAATTGCGATATCTGTTGACCTTGTGACGAAAAGTGTTTTTAGGGGGAAGTGTTAGCTTTCGTTTGATATAAAAAAATTCTGATTGGATGAAGGGAACACTTGAGGTTTCGACAAAAACCAATCAAAGAGGCCCATTTTTCAGCTAGAAGCTCCACAGCTCTCACATTGCTATGCACTCAACCGCGTAGTGTAATCAAAGACTGGTGGAGACATTCACTGCTTGTTCTCTGCTTGGAAGCTCTTGGACGAAAATGTGTGCTCAGGTGTATCGAGGTGGCAACTGAACGCATGATGGTTTATAAGAGAAACGTTTTGTATATAGAAACCTTTCCAAATGAGAGCAAAATGTACAAACTATGGGGTCATTGGGTGAGAGACGAACCGTTTGGATCTAAATTAGGGGCATTTGGTGAGAATAGGACCTTTTTAAAATGGGGTCTGGGTGAGAGCAAAAAAAAGCCTCGAAAATTGAATTTAGATGACTCGTTGGTGTTCATATGTAAGTATATAGGGTCTTTGGGTGACAAATCGAAAGGAAAAATACTGGTCTTCGGGTGACAGAGCATATGCACATCAAAAAATATAGTTTCTTTCCGGGGTTTCTTTGGGTGACAGCGGTGCTGAAAAGGGCTCTTAACAGGCCTACATACGCGTCACCTCCAAAGTGGGAGTGCCCCGGATTTGGAGATATGTCCATTTCAGACCGTTGTTGACTACGTCAGTAAGGAAGAAAGTAAATTAGAATAATAGGCTGAGACCATTTCATGGTTCAGGAAAAATACATGTATGTGTTTGACTCCACGGTTAGCTCTGCCACAAAAACCATTTGGGGGGGGGGGGGGGGCATCCAAAAAACATTCGGGCCCTTCCCCCATCTGAAAAATTCCTGGCTTGCTGCTGCTTGGTGGCAAAGCCCATGATTGAGGGAAATGCTCACTCCTTCGTAGCCGTCTAGCGTCTCTGGATCATTGTGTCCATTCCTCCTGACACCTTGATTTTATTGGACCAATCATTTTCGAATTTGGATATTTTTCCTAAAAACTTGCTACCCCTGGACCCAACCCCCATCAGAACAAACCTTCACTGAAAACTACACAATTTCGGGCAAAACAAATTGCCGAATATTACACCCATGCCTCAACAGAAAAAGATCCTTCTATCAATTTTAAATTTGCGTTTTCTTTCATGTTCGATCACACCTTTCCATGAAAAAAAAGCTCACCCATAAAATTGTCTAATAATTGATCAGTCCTTTACTGTAGGCCGTATGCAGATTTTTTACTAGACGTATAATATTTGATGTAACATATCTCTACGTTATTTAATCTATTGGCATTCTATTTCCAGTAATGTTTAACAAATGTTTGATGACGTAAAAGCGATAATATATTTCTACCAGATATTATACGTAACATATTATCGATTTTACGTCATCAAACATTCGTTAGAACTTAAACATTACTGGAAATATAATGGGACTAGATTAAATAACGTAGATACATCAAATATTATACGTCTAATACTCAGAGTCTGCATACTGCCTAAACACCAGTCACCATGAAAACAAACTCATAGATACATGCTCTTTTGTATTCTTATTCAATGTCATTTTATTTTTCTAACATGCAAAAACACACACAAAAGTAACTACTCCAAAATTGTAGTCAGTGTATAATTCAGACACAAAATACACAAGTTTGCCAAACCTAAAACAAGTGATACATTTTTATATTAAAAATGTTATTTTTAAAATCAGGGTCAATAGGAAACTAGAAAATATGCACTTTCCGCTGATACAAAGATCTCCATTTTGATGAGTAGAAGTGGAGATGCCATTGATTATACCATCCTTTTTTAATTCACAGGACTAGAGGAACATTTTTGACCACTTTCCGCTGGCGAAGTTACGTAATTAATCGAATTAATTACCATAGCAATAGGTGAAAACAATTTTGAACATATCGCTGCACTACAAGCAGGTTACACTCATCACTGAATACAATACTGGTCTTTTCAAAGATACTAATCTTACAGGTGCAAGTGATCAGCATGATGTGGTTCAATGCAGAGGTACCGTGTGAACGTATCAGTGCAGCGCGGTAATCCGATTATTACGTAACTTCACCAGCGTATACAATTTTTTACCCAACTTAACCCAGGGGCCTAACCAGCTTGGTTGATTGGTTTCTATCCTGAAAATATTCTTTGTGGTCTTGACTATATACTACTCTGCCAAAGTATAGACTTTTTAGCAGTGTGCACAACTGTTGCAATTTTCCTGTTTGCACTACCAGCAGACCATTTTAAAACTTCATAACTTCATGTCCAGGGTCATGAGAACACATTTAAAAACTTTCTTAGTACTAATATTGCTGGCAAAAAAAACCCAAATAAACATTTGATTTTTGAAAACAAATTTTGAAAATGTTCGGAATTATTTTCAAAACTTCCAGTCAAAATCAATACATTTTGGCCAAAAAATGCACAAAATTAATAGAGTAACTCGGCAAGATTAAAAATAAAAATCTTTCGAAATGCAAAATCTAGGTCGGGCAACCTAAGACATGGTCACATCCGCAACTTTTGTCACATACGCAACACTAAAAAATTATGGCCAAAGAGGGCTAGCCATTTTTAAAAAATTTGATAGCGGGCCAAAGATGTACATTGTATTTCTAATTAAAGCTTTCGAAGATGTTAAAAATCTCAAAATAATAACAGAAATAGCATTTTTATTGGTTGCGGATGTGGCATACGTGGTGGGGTGGCCTCAAAATGAGCTCTTGTTTACATACATGCATGTTGTTATTGTCATGTCTGCATTATATCAAACATCAGTATATTTGTAGACTTTATAATTAATATTGTCCAGCATCCACTGTTACATACACTACAGGTACATGAATAACCTACAACACATCTATCTCTGCTAGACCTAATAAGTTCCTTGTATAGACCCTATCAAATAAACTCACCTGGAACGGTACTATAACAATTGAAATAGCAGACATGTTGGTGGACAGTTTTAAGTGACAGAGGGAAAGGTCTTCAGTTCGATTCCGCAACCATTCTTTAGAATTGCCCTATGGTACCCTATGGTTGACAGAATTTTATTTAAATGAGGACACAACGTAGTTATTTGAATTCTTCTACACGTTCCCTGTGAATTGAGCAATGCAATTGTTAAGCTAAAGCTCACTACCATTCGCAAGGTGCTGTGAACTGCATTTTTTTGCTGCTTCAACCAACAATACATAGTATACCCTTAAATGAAGCAACATAATTTGTGGAACTAATAATTAATACTAGCGAGCTGGTTCCACCAGTAACAAACTACATAATCATCTAGATTAATGTCATATAATCCCAGATTGCACTTATACATACATATATTGAGATCAACATATTCTCTTCTAAAACTTAATTCTGTTAACGTTTCTTTGTACTCAGTCTTGGGTTAAAAGTTTAACAGCAGGTGACTACTACTAGCTAGTCCTCTAAGCCTAATTGATAGGTATAGGCCTACTGTACATGTACATGTTTACATGTAGGTCCTACCAGCCATTTTGTTGACA
The DNA here is from genome assembly GCF_039555335.1 of Amphiura filiformis. Taxonomy (NCBI): domain Eukaryota; kingdom Metazoa; phylum Echinodermata; class Ophiuroidea; order Amphilepidida; family Amphiuridae; genus Amphiura; species Amphiura filiformis. The sequence goes on along the minus strand of NW_027305772.1, from coordinate 22,255 downwards.
AGTTGTCTATTTCTGTCAAATTTTAATTAGCTTGCCTAGTTGAAGTGCCAACATGCTATATGGCACAGGTGTTTGCATTTACTTTACACATCGTCATCACTCATCACTACAGTATCATCATCTCGAGCCATCTCTTGCTTTAACTTGTTGATGCAGATGATTCCTTCCAGTACAAGTTCAAATTTCATCTGTAAAGAAATAAACCAAAATATAAATTAAAATTTCATTTTGAAAATCAGATTGTTCAAATTTAAATCCGATTTTTTTTATTTAGATCCGATTCTTTTTTATTTATATTGATTTGTTTAATTTTTTTTATTTCGAGAACTATACCCCATGACAGAGTCAAAAGAGACCAGTGAAAAGCTAGACATAATGCGCAATCCTATCAGGTATTTACAAATATTCAAACATGTTTTTACATTTTCAAAGAAAATATTTGGTAAAATCATGGGAAAAACCTGTAGCATTCTACATCTTGAAGGTGAATTTTTGGCAATATATAAAAATGACATCATAGAGGTATTTTAATTGTATCCAGAAGTTGTAGAAGCATTAGGGATGAGGTAAAACCATCAATTTAAGAAAGAAATTAACTTACATTTATGATTTATCAAACATTGTTTTTTGAAACAAGTCATGTGATTTAAATTGCGATTTGATTCAACATGATTTAAATCAGAAAACCGGAATGATTCCATGAAATTTGATTTGTTTTATGATTCTCAATTATCCAGTAGCTGAAATTTACATAGTAGTTGATTTACAGAGCTACAATTCAACTGTAAAGTAGGTAGCTGCAAGTGTAACTTGAAACAAGAATTGTCTTTAAAAAGGCATTAAAGACAAAGTTCACGGATCAGGTATACAGGCTGTATCAAAATGATTATGGACATGACTGGACATAACGGGATGCGTTATGTGTCATAGGTCATATAACAGGGCGCATTATGTGTCATAGGTCACATAACAGGGCACGTGATGTGTCATAGGTCATATAACAGGGCGGGTTGTGTCATGTCATAGGTCACATATGATAGGTCACATAACTGAGCGCACAGAATTAAAGACACAGAATAGGGACTTGACCACCATATTAATACAGGCATGAATGGAGCAAAAATTGGGGGTATTCGGTTTCCCTCGGAATGCACTCGAGGCATTCGTTGTCATGCGAAAAGCGACATGGATGAAGGTGCATTTGAGAGACGCACTTGATGCGACCTGCACACGAGTACTAAGATGCTTCAGGTCTGAGGTGCGACGCCACATTGTTTTCGTTCGCCTCCGCGCGCCGTCGGCAAGGACCCGAATACCCCCAATTTTCTCCCCCTAGCTGACGGAGCGATTGTATGTGGCGGTATAGGGAGTCCCGGTTCTCCTTCTCTAATTCTGTGGCCATAGGTCATATAACGGGGCGCGTTATGTGTCATAGTCATATAACGGGCACGTTATGTGTCATAGGTCACATAACGGGTCCGTTATGTGTCATAGTTCACATAACAGGGCATGTTATGTGTCATAGGTCATATAACGGGCGCGTTATGTGTCATAGGTCATATATCGGGTGCGTTATGTATCATAGGTCCATAACGGGCATGTTATGCATCATAGGTCACATAACGGGCGTGTTATGTGTCATAGGTCACATAACGGGGCGTTTATGTGTCATAGGTCATATAACAGGCGGGTTCTGTGTCATAGGTCACATAACGGGCTCGTTATGTGTAATAGGTCACATAACAGGGCGTGTTATGTGTCATATAGGTCACATAACGGAAGCGTTATTTGTCATAGGTCATATAACGGGCGCGTTGTGTGTCATAGGTCATATAACGTGCCACGTTATGGGGCATCAGAACTGTGCGCGTTACGTGGAATGTCATATAACGGGATGTGTATGTGTCATAGGTCATATAACGGGGCGTCGTGTCATAGGTCATATAATGGGATGCTTTGTGTCACAGGTCACATAACATGGCGCATTATGTGTCATAGGTCACATAGCATGGCGCATTATGTGTCATAGGTCCACAGAGGAGAGAGAGAAAACAGAGCCCGTACCACCAGTCAAAGTCTCCGCGATCGATAATGAGGGCCGATTGTTCCATGAAATGCGACAGGCGAGACTGCTACGCACTCACCGCATATTTTCATGGTCTATCGCATAATCGCGAAAGTACGCAATGCTCTATCGTGTATACACGAAGGCACACATCGCTGGCGTTATTGTTTGACACAGCACGATCGAACAATCGGCCCTCATGAATATGCGAGAACTCAGCGCGCATACAACACACGGGACTTTGACTGGTGGTACGCTCTCTGTTTTCTCTCTCCTCTGCATAGGTCACATAACGGGGCACGTTGTGTCATAGGTCATATCTTGGGGCACGTTATGTGTCGAGGTCACATAACCGGGTGCATTATGTGTCATAGGTCACATAACAGGGCATGTTATGTGTCATAGGGGCATGTTATGTGTCATGTTATGTTATGTGACATAGGTCACATAACTGGGCGTGTTATGTGTCATAGGTCATACAATGGGGTGTGTTATGTGTCATAGGTCATATAACGGGGCACTTTATGTGTCATATGTTATATAATGGGCATGTTATGTGTCATATGTCATATAACAGGGTGCGTAATGTGTCATAGGTCATATAATGGGGCGTGTTATGTGTCATAGGTCATATAACGGGCGCGTTTTGTGTCATTGGTCATAACTGGGCGTGTTATGTGTCATAGGTCACATAACCGGGCGCGATATGTGTCATAGATCCGGTAGCGGGGCATGTTATGTGTTATAGGTCATATAATGGGGCGCGTTACGTGTCACATAATGGGGTGCATTGTGTCATAGGTCACATAACGGGGGCGTTATGTGACATACGTTATATAACAGGCACATTATGTGTCATAGGTCATAAAACGGGTGCGTTATGTGTCATAGGTCATATAACGAGGCATGTTATGTGTCATAGGTCACATAACAGGTGTGTTGTGTCACAGGTCACATAACCGGGTGCATTATGTGTCATAGGTCACATAACGGGCGCGTTATGTGTCATTGGTCACATATCGGGGCATGTTATGTGTCAGAGGTCATATAACAGGGCGCGTTATGTGTCATAGGTCATATAATGGAACAACTATCATACTATAGCCTAACCTAACCAGGGGAAGATGAGAGAGTTTAATGTCCAAATTTGTCATTATATAGTACCCCAATTATTGACAGAAAATATAAGCAAACATTATGGGTAGATATGTATCAATTTCTATGAAGCATGAAGGTTATGGTTAAATCATGTTCAAGAATATAAACTAATTTTTATTTGGCCCCACCTCACAGTGGCCCGGCTTTTGGTAGTAAATTGGCTTAATGAAAAGTCCAGTGTATTTGTCCTATATGCCCAGCCTCATACACTGTACAGTCACATTGCTAGATTAAATGGGCTAAATTGTTCTTGACATGTGAGGCAGGATTAGAAAAGACATTCAAGCGAGGGTATGAGATATTAGGAAATATTTCCTAGCCTCTTAACCACAGGGTTGGTGGGCTACAATAGCTATTCAAAGACACATGGTATATAAGGGATAAATTGAAGACATGAGCGCAAGAAGGCTGTAAGTCCATTTTGCCCCTCAACATGTATACACTAAAGTTGCGTATAGTTTCGTATAGTTTGGTAATGTTTTATACATGTTCAGGGGCCAAAACAAATCTTTCACAACCTTTCATGATGTTTCACCCTGGAACATGTATTAAACATTGTAAAACCCTAAGAAACTATACGTAACTTTAATGTATACATGTTGAGGGGCCAAGTGGACTTACGGTCTTCTTGCGCTCAGGTCTTCAATTGTGCATAGGAGATGAGAGTGGAAGTGAAATTAGAAGTTCACTCCATGAACAAAAACAAGGTATAATTCTGGACCATTGTTTGAGGTATCAGTAATCATTCTGGACCATTTTGAGGTATACATTTATGAAGTCTATTTGCATTAGGCTGTATGACCTAATCCTTTTATCATCCAATAAAGCAGTTACGCATTGTACATACCGGACTTTTGATGTTCAGTTGAGTTCATCACTAAAACAGTAAACATTCTGATTTGTAAGCCAGTTGCTGCATTACTAAACAGTGCTAGTTCACTTCAAGTTGACATCACTGATATCACCTAGTGTGGAAATTCAAGAAATAAGATTTTATAAAATGGAGCAACCTTTTACAAGAACAAGCATTTATCCTCCAGGTTTCTGAAAAAGGGCTTCTCCATGCTGCACTTACATGTAAAAGAATCCTAGCTCCAAAGTTACATGTGAGGTGGGACTGATCAGTACCAAATTCAAAATGTATTTAAAGGGAGTCTCCGGCAATCACAACATTATTCCTTATATGTTAGAAAAATAATTATCAAGCACGAATCACATGGTTTTATTTAAAACAAACTCATAGTAGTGATAGGCTGTACAGCCCAAAAAGAAGGGTGATGTTTCAAAAAAGCTTAGGGTACCAGCTGAATTGAAGCAGCTAATCCTCCTGAGCATTTTGACACCTTTTAAAAAAAATCCGTTGAAAAATGAGACAGTGCCGGCCAAAAAACAACGCATAAGGGGGGATTTCTTGGGGACCCCCTATTTTCACTATTTTGACAATTATGGGCATTTTCTTTGCTGTTTGTTGGATTCTAATGATTATTTACATGATTTTGGGTCCCCTGGATATATTTATGCAATTTTTACCCAAATCGTATGTTTCGATGCAAGTTTAAGAGCTAATTTAGGATGTGAGGGTGCTATTCAGCCTAATAGCTGTTACGTATCCCCCTACTAAAATTTTATCATTTCTTATTATCAAATCAAAGTTACTGATAAATAACATCTTCTATCCAAATTTGAACTCTCAACTTAATATTTCACTTGTGCGTAGTACCCATTTGAAAATGTGTAGAGACGCTCCCATTGACTTACATGTGATACAAAGTTCGTTGACCCATGTATAATGCTATGGGCATGTTACCAAAAAAGGTATTAAAAATTAGTGCCACTGCCACACCAAATGTGATAAATGGCTGAAAATTTCAGAATATGGATGATTGATGATTATCTCTAGTATGATTAACTTAAAAATCAAAAATAGTTGCGAAATGGGTCGCTAAAAGGTAAAGCGCCCTAACGGCCTAATTTTACCCAAAAAAGTTAATTTTATAGACACTAAAAAGTTTCATTTGACACAAAGTGCATAAATGACCTTCCTGGACCTAAAACTATGTAAGCAGATACCAAAAATGTATTACATAATCCTTAATGTGATAAAATTCCCTTAAAACTAGAAAATAAGTGACAAATCTGCCCCCCCCCCCCTTGTGTGTCGTTATTTGGCCGGCACTGTCTCAATTTTGGCCGATTTCAATTAAATTGGTGTCAAATTACTCAGAACACCAAGCTGCATCAAATAAGCTGGTACCCTAAGCTGTTTGCAACTACACCCTTATACAGCCTATCACTACTCATAGTGACTATAAAAGGAATAAAACATCCGTTTCTCAACACGCGATATTCAAAATTCCCAGGCGCCGAGTGCAATGATGTCCCAGTAATACAATGAAGGCTGACGACAATTGAACACAAATAACCATTACGTCATTGCACTTAGACAATTTCGGCGCGGGAATTTTGAATATCGCGTGTTGAGAGCCGACTGTTTTTATTCGTGTTTATGGTCAATATGAGTTTGGTTTAAATAAAACAATGTGATTTGTGCTTGATAATTATTTTTCTAACATATGAGGCACAATGTTATGATTGCGGAGTCTCCCTTTAATAGAGGTTATCTGTGTTCTATAAGCTGCATATCCTACATTGACTCCTATACCTTGTTTAGGACTTTCAAAAGAAGTACCTGCATGTGCAACCGTGACTATTTCAAAATAGCCCGCCAAAGTCATGCAGGTAACTCCGAGGTTGTGCATTGAATTAGTTTGAATGAGGAATACTAAGGAACCAGTGCCTTTTGTTAGAAGTCACGAAAGTGGATAACTTCTATTATCTGGCTATTTATTTGCACGCTTAAAGTAAACCGCGCAGTGAGCACCCTTTGGATAAGTGCTGCAAATTTCTTCATGCACACATTGTGTACATCCCAGCTGCGCGATGCTTGGTGCAATAATAGATCAATGTAAAACGAACAGCAAGCGAAATACACACATTGTAAGCGCTGCATGGAGTGAAATCACAATTTTCTGCATATTACCTCAATTGTTTAGCTCAAAATTAAAAGGGGCAATGTGATTATTGTGATAAGTGAAAACTAACATTTAGGAATCTATTTTATAAAAATCACACATTATGGCTTTAGTCCAGTGCTAGCACTCACTTTATCTGACCCATATAATGTTTCGTCCGACTCCAGTGCTGGTCGAGATTTGCTGTGAACATACCAGGTTGGATGATTTGTGTCGGTAAAAGAGAATCATTGAAGCACTTTTTCACCAGTTATCAAGAGCTGTGTAGGCTAGCTGTGTTGTGCCATGCAAAACCAGACCGAATTGAGAAACAAATCCCTGAGAAAAAACCCAAATTGCATATGTATAACAGAATAATCATTTTATAAGAGTTGGAAAGAATAACTTTTTCATACTAAGTAAATCCCTATAATCTAAGTATTCTTCTTCCTGGTCCTGGTAAATGTGTGTACGTGTGGTAGAGTTTGAAAAACATTGAGGGTGTCCCTATGAACTATGTTACAATATTGCTTTACCTTTTAAATTGACAAATCTCAATAAGCGCCAAATCAAAAACGGGCCAACATTTTAGGTGTTATGATAAAAAGCATATATAGTGAGAACCAATCAGAGCAAGCATTAGTAAATTACTAGCTGTGCATAAATATGGTATAATTGCACTGGTGCGCAGTGTTTTCGGACGCGTTTATTTTCTTTCGGGTGGATGCATTTATATTTGTTTGCATTTTCCAACATTTTTACTGACAATTTTGTTATAAGAATTGCAAAAATCACAGGTTTTTTTAAGCCGTGTATGAAATAGGTTAATAAATACTTATCACGTGTTACTCGAGAAATTGTAAAAAATAATGCACTTGTACTGAGATGTTGATGCGTCTAATGCACTCCCCCTTTGGGGCTCGTGCATTAGACACATCAACATCTCTGTACGCTTACATTTACGATGCATTATTTTGTACAATTTCACTCCCAACAAGTGATAGTCCCTGGGATTAAGTCCCGGGGGGGGGGCACTTCCATGACAGATATGCATCATGTGCCTCGGGATAGACCCCCTTAACCGGCTTGTACCCAATGACCCCCTTTTTTGTGTTATGGTCCTACCTAGTACCCAATGACCCCCTTTAAAAAAATGCATGTACTCAATGACACCCTTTTTCTATTTCCTGCTATACCCAATGACCCCCTTTTAATTCCCAAATTTAGGTGGTATTTGTGTTCTCCTCCAGAAATAATGAGATTTCTCACATTTCCAAGGTGGCCAAGTTGTTTTACATGAGTTTGGCACTTATTTATGTGTACTTAATGATACTCTTTTGGCAATCCTGTACTCAATGACTCCCATTTTACTTTTTGTTACCCCAATGACCATCCTTTTTTCAAAGTTTCATACCGAATGACCCCATTTTTATTCAGGTTGTGTACTGAATGACCCCATATTTTTGTAATTGTACATTTGACCTGAATGCCCCCTACTTTTAACATGGTCGAGGCACATCCCTGCCATTTCAGATAGGGAGTGCCTCCCCCGGGAATTAAGTCCCACTTTTGTCACTGATCTACATACTATATAGATAATGGGGTTCAGAGCTGTTCAGACATCTATTTTAAGAGTTACAAGTATATATATACAATCACGGTACATCATTTTGTCTCCTACAGTTTGTCCACTCTGAAGTACAAAGTGCCAGCGACTGCGTATGCCATGCGTTAACAGTGCGTATATAGTGCTGCGTCTCTGCTGCAGGTATGCGTGCCTTCAAAGTCGGCAAAATGTGTGCGCCCGCGTCGGTACTTTGTACTTCAGAGTAGACTGACTATAAAAGGTGAAGGAAGTGTTTGATATTCACATAGAAGTAGTGATGTTACACATTACGTTTTGTAACCTGGAGAGATTTGATAATGTCCAACCTCCTTTTCAACCAAATCGATGGTAACACTTGTAGTGAGGGATCAACATTTAATCATAAATTGCCTCAGGCAAAACTCACATCCTGGGAACTAAATACCACACAAGGTCATTTTTATGTAACTCATTGACCCATGTGTGCCATACTGCCTTTAGCTATAATGACAGCCATGGTGATGTGGTCAACTCATTGACAGATACCAACCTCAGGAGGGAATTCATTTTTTGATCAATTCTCTTTGTGATACTTGCCATCTTGTCATCCGTGCCCTCATCTTGTCTAAAATCGACTATGGCAATGGACTAGCTCCTATAGGGTCAAACAAAACTGACATTCAGTGTATTCAACGCATCCAGAACTGGGCTGCGAAGATGATATGTCAAGTCCGTAAACATGCAAGATCATGCCACTCCATATTAAGGTTGCCTGTGGAAAAAAGAATTTGTACAAATTCTTTTTCCCACAGGCAACTTTAAGACACATTTGTATAATTCTTTCTAATTGCTCTGTTGCTCTATATATACTTTGCTTGTGTATTTTGGCCTTTTGCCACCAGGTTTTGCCACCTTTAATATTGTGTGCACTGTGCAGCGCTACGCTCTTAATGTAGCAGCTAAATATGTATGTATGTATGTAGGTAGGTAGTGAAACATAATGAGGATTAATTACCATAGCAAAGTTACACTATTTTTGAATATGTAGCAATAGGTGCACAATTTTTTAATATATCGCGCTGCACTAGTACGCTCATGCGGTACGTACCACTGCAACTGCATTGAACCACAGATGTCAAAGAGAACATAAATCATATGCTTTGGAATGGGGGTGGGGGGCTCAGCCCCCTGAATATTAATTTTGGTGTGGGAGCCTGAATACCTTTCAGCCCCCAATAAACCTAGGTGGAGTTAACAAATTGTGATAAAATAGAGGGAAGAGTGTTTGTGACCTATATTTTGCAAAATTTTCTGACTCGGGGTGGAAAACCCGTCTGCCACCGCAGAGGTGGCCCACTAAAAAGTTTTAAATTTTCAGCTCCCCAAATGTAAAAAATCTTTCTAAGCCAATGCAAATGTTGATTTACCTTGTTTTGCAGATGCAATCAAAATTCAGTACCTCTTGTCGCTGTCATAATTCCCATTCAAAAAATTGGTGGACCAGTACAATGGATTTTTGTCAGCCATTCTAAGTGTAAAGCAAACATAATGTAAAACATACAAAATAAATAAAAGCATATTACTATTGTATCATGGGCTGGACAATGGTCTATCTTTAGAACTCAGCAAGAAAAGTAGTGCTATTTTTATTAATTCAAATTAATCAATTAATTGAGATCCCATGGTGGATGCCATTCCTGCTAGACAGGGAGTGGGGAAGATATTTGGAGAGTTTTAATATGTTAAGATGTTACATTAGGAGTTACAGAAAGTTACAGTTTTTTCATTTTTTTTGAATTTTGACCAATTTCACCAAAAATATTTGAAATTTGGGCCAAAATCTGGCTTTTTAATGATTTTTTTGAAAAATCAGCATTTGTTGACCATTTTGGTGCAAATTTCTAAAAGTTAATCGAAATTCAAAAAAATGAAAAAACCGGTCCTAGATATTTTGATCTAGTGTTTAAAAATTAATAATAAAAAATTTTGGCCCAAGAATTTTTTTGTTACGGTGCACGAAAAAGAAGTGGGCCAAAAACCTTTATTTTTGGGATTTTGGACCAAAAATGGCATTTTGACCAAAATTTGACCTCACAGATGAACTTATCAAGTCTTTGCCATTCTAAATATGTATACTTTTATATACTTTAGACCAACAGTTTAGAAGTTATGAGGCCCGAAAGTTTCCATAATTCCAGGGTTCAGACCAACCTTAACTTGAAAGTTACGTGTGGTGAGTTGTCAGCAGCAGACTCAGAGTACTGAGTAGGGACAGGGTTTTATTTGATTGTAGGCTATGTATTGAAAATTGATCAAAAAGGAAAGGATATTTTATGATCTGATTTTGGCAACTCACCATATTTGACCTCTCAAAAGGACCTACTCCCACTTCAAAAATACAGAAGTTCACTAATGGGAACATGCCCCATGAAAGCCTTTCCAACATGGGGGGACCTGAGCCATCATCCATGGACCAAAGTTCTGCGTAACTTGATGGGCGTGCAGGGAGTGTAGACCCTGGAGGAGGGGGGGGGGGGGGGGGTGGTGGGTCCCATACAGCACTTCGATACTTTTAAACATGCTCACAGTTGACAGGAGTTCAATTTAAACAGTTTGACACACATGTTTGTAACATAAATGTGTGTCAATCAAACCATGAAGTTATTTCATCCTGACAACTTTGTGCATGAATTTAAACAATCATCATTGCAGTATGACCATATGATCAAGATTGTGCACATTGTAAAGTTTTTGAGCTTGGCAATCCGGGGAGGCACTCCCACTTTGGAGGTGACGCGTATGTAGGGCTGTTAAGATCCCCTTTTCAGCGTTGCTGTCACCCAAAGACCCCATATCTTTTTACTAACAAATGCTCTGTCACCCGAAGACAGCCTATTTTTGCATTTGATCTGTCAAATAAAGACCCTTTTAAGTTCAATTGAACAGCAGCTTTCATTTATAACTGATAAAAATTTTATTACTTTTTTGAAAAAACAAAATTTGAAGCCATTTAGATTTAGAACTAGAAATTTGATGTTTGAGGTTTCTGTGTCGCTGTTTCGGCTCTAACACAAAAGTTCCATTTAAAAAATTGTTCTCACCCAATGACCCAATATTTTTTACATTTTGCTCTCACCGAATGCCAAAAATCATGCTCTCACCCAATGACCTCATAATTTTTTTAATTTTGCTCTCATCGAATGCCCCTTACTGCAAATGTGCCAGCCCTACACCTATATCCATTTTTATATCGAAATTCCCCCCCCCCTCCGGGTTTCAATCAAAGTTGTAACGGTTGTAAACATGTGTCAATGTTACAACCGTTTATGATCTCCCAAGTCCTGGAAGGATAAAAAAGTACCAGTACGGTAGGCCTACTGAGTTTAGTCTCAAGTAATGGTGTACCGTATTTGTTTCATTAATCACCCATGCCCCTATAAGCGCCCAGCAAGTGATTTTCCAACAGTTCTGTTATAACTGTCTATTCAAATCTGAATGATTATGATGGATGAATATTTTGGGCCTTTGTAGTTTGTACATGTATGTAATACAGGCAAAAACAATAGTAAAAAATAAGCGCCCACCCAAAATGACTTTGTTTTAAGTGCTCTTGGCGGTAAATGGAATAAATACGGTACAGTATATCAACTTATCAAACAAGTAAAATCTTTCGGCAATGTGTGTAAGTTACAACCGCTAATTTTAAGGACCTCTGTAGAAATTTTCTGAAAATTGAGGTACAACAATGAAACTTGCCTAGCATCAAAGGATTAACATTGACCATAATAAACCAATGGAATTGTTTTTTGGTTTTTTGGTTTTTTTTATCACTTTTTTTAGAAGAAACCTTTATACTGCTGTCTGAGAATTATATAAAACAACAGTAATAGTATGTCTAATAATTGCAAGATGTTTGCACCACAAATTTTTGTTCATCAAGGAACTCTTGATACACCAGCAACTTTGGGTAGCAATGCACATGCATACGGTAACTGCAACATTTTCAGAATTGTGTTGATTGTGTTTGTGCAATAACATTGTGTTTGAATTTTTTCGGGGGGTTGAGCGGGCAAAGTGAATTTTTTTTTTTTTTTTGGGGGGCAAAACCAACAAATTTTGTGCAAAATTACAGCAAAAAGGTGACATTTTGTAATTTTGGCTTTTACTGGGGGGCAACGGGGTGGGGTTGGGGGTTGTCAAGAGTTTTGCTTGTAGGCCTACCGTATGAGAGACGACAGGCAAGACTAATATTTTTGCGTAGTGGATGCGGCGCACACTACGATAAAAATATTGGGCCTGCCTGTCGTCTATAGGTAGAGGATAGTAAAAACAAAAATTCCTATCATTTGTTCTCATTCTTAAAATTCCTATCATTTGTTCTCATTCTTAAAACTAACAGCCATGAAAACTCCCTTATATTCTAAAATGAACAAATTCAGTTGCGTATCTCTCAACAAGCGTGTTATGTAACGATGCATGTACGCCGCACCATATCCTCTACCGTGTTTTAGGCGACACACAGGAACTCAATGTCAATGAAATGCAGTGCTTAAAGTCTTATTCAGATTCCTTTGACAAATTAAGCGTACTGCTAGCCGTCCAGCGCATATTATTTGCACAAGGTCCAATGCACACGCTTGACGTCGCAGCAGATATACTGCGATGGTTAAGCTGTCAAATGAAATCTGATTAAGCCTTTACAAGCTAAACCACAGCCACTGACTAAGACCAGAATTAACAATTTTATATCTAGGCCTACCGCCGCTACCGGTATGCCTTTGCAGAAACTATACGCCTAATCTAGTCCGTTAGACAAAGAGTTGCAGCTAAATTATAGGCCTACGCCTATTATCTAAGTATTCAATTCTTGGCCAAGCTGGAACATAGTGCGCTAAGTGAGGTACAGTAGAAAGCATGCACTTGCTTGTGTTACATGATTGCGTACAGTACACAATTAGCACGCTACATGGATGCAACAGGTATGTTCGAGCTTGGCCAAGAATTACTTTATAGTATATACTGTAACACTAACAGACTTATTATTTATAGGAAAATAATATGTTATAGTTTCTTGAAACTGAGATTACGTGACGGTACCGTGTGGCGCAATTTTTGTGGTGGAATAGCACAAATGATAGCGCGATTGATTGGGCAACGCATAGGTTACTGTTGCATTACTGTAAGCATTGTATGCCTGACAGTCACAATTGTCATGACATGTCATGGTTGTCATTGCATTATCAATATCATTATGCGTGCCAAATGGTGCCAGGCAGGATGGGGAAACTTTTATAGTTTTTAGCTAGCTTGCAAAATGCCGAGACAAAATGTTAACATACATGCACATTGCACAGGCTGCAAAGCCTGCAACTGAATACCGATTAAAGTTTTTATTTTCATCAAGACCTTGCAAATGATCCACAGTTATACATGAGAAGATTAAGCTTAGTATACCAATACAACATCATCATGCAGTTGTACACGGTAAACCTGTACATTCATGCCATAATAAAGAAAATTTAAGCTTACCTGAATTGCAATGTAATTCATGAATTGTAACATCATTCAAGCACCTCGTCTATCGGTACATTACGAATTAGATCGATTGAAGACCTTCCTAAACATGTAAACTGTCATGACGATTCATTTTCCACGAACCACGGACGCGGGTTTTTGTCGAAATTGAAACACCAGATAAAATCAGTAGGGCAGCTACACAGCGGTGACACAGCCTCACTCATGACACTGAGCTGATGAAATCGATTAATTGATAAACAAGGTCTTCGGCCCGGAAGTCAGAAGTTGCCAGTCCAATAGCTGAGTTTGAGGCAATGGAACTTTTAACACAGGTGACCCTGGGTCATTTGGATGCCCTAAGTCCTAATTTATACTAATAATCTCATCCCCACAAAGTTAGGGAATAATAAAAAAAACATGCATGATAAAAAATGTAAATTAACTTCACAAAAATACTTTTATTACACAATAGTTATCTGTATGACACGTAAATACGTTTAGCGTACTTAATCTCTGAAATTAGCTAATATGAAACATTTTTGAGAACAGTGTTGCCTGCCCATTTAGGGCGTATGCCTTAACTCGCTATTTGTATTATTATTATTATTATTATTATTATTATTATTATTATTATTATTATTATTATTATTATTATTATTATTATTATTATTCTTTGAATACCACAGAAGCATCAGACAACCTATCCGGGGCACATTCACACGATTCTTTCTCCATAGGCAACAACGAACCACGAGCTTGGCAGCAGCTAATATTCGCTGTATTCATAATCAACTAGGTTCCGTACAGCTATGGAACCCTCTGGTAGCTATGGGTACCAGGTGATCACGTAGACCATCACTTGTTGTTCCAAATGTTGTTCAAATTGGCATAGGATTGTAGTGTCCAGAAAATCCAGCGTGTAAAATACCTGTTAAGCTGTTGTGGTATTATAGTTGGTGATAATAATTACTGATAATGATTACTACTCCAGGGGGCAATCATTAAAAATGGGGGACGGGGATTTTGGACAAATTTCTGATAATCTCTCACCGAATTACCCGGGTTTTTTTCCTGATTGTTCTTCAAATTTGTCGATTTTTGTTAAATTTTTGAATGTTCCACGAACTTACTGAGAAATGCATACCCTTGAAAGAGGGGAGTACAACCAATATGACAACCACCATAGTTAAAAATGATTTTCAACTATGACTTCGTCATTATACCATGGAAATAGTATTGTACAAAACGGAACGATTTTCTGTACGACGAAATTGTGACTTTTTGCTCATTTAACTATGTCTTTATAAGAATATGATGCTTCAAATCATTACCCTAATCTGGCCACTGCATATCTGTGAACATTATGGTACATTGTAATAATCTAAACGGGTTTTAAATAAATACATAAAATACAATACAAAATGTGCTCTAATATGAATTAGAGTCACGCGGTAGCATGACCAGCAAGTTTTAAAAAAGCGACTGATAAAGAAGAATAAACAGATGCACCGCGGGACTATATTTACACGAAACAAAACGCTATTGTTCTATGATATTTTTCGCTGGGTATAAAATATATCTAAAACCATGCTAAATCTTATTTACTGTCCAAAGTGTAATATTTTAATAACTCATTAATTCAAAAAGTTACACCAATTTTACAGTCAATCCGATTGTTTGATAATAAACAAACATTCTTGCTTTATTTCACGCGGTATTTCATAGCCAAAATTAGTGGAAAATCATAGCTTATCATAATGATATCCATAATCTTTCGTCACTGCTACAGCCATACATTGCTGTTACTGTCGCACTACTTTTTGAGATACACTCCCAAATATACCCTAGCATTTTCCTGCATACCCTACATCCAAATTCCGGATCCCATTCGCCCACAACTCCAGTTTTTCACAATTCTTTTATTCTTTCCGGACCACAGCATACATTCATATTAATAAATACTCCACTTTCACATGTCGTTATATCGTGTCGTCCCCGTGGCGAAGCGGTGAAGGTCCTGACTTCTAATCCATTTATGACTTTTTGCTCAAGTTCGAAACTTCCCACCACTTTTTTTTAATGTTTTATTAACCAATTTATTGTCATAAATCAAGAATAACACCATCTGGAACATCCATTGCTATTGTGATATTATATTTTTTTTCATCAAACAAACATGTTTGATTTTTTATTCATATTTAGGCCTAGGCATACTTTCACCATCCAGATGCTTTCACCATGCCTGACTATCATGACATCTTCGTCATTTGAAACACATTTATCAGTGGCTCTGTTCACAGCTCTGTATGAAATTATATTTGTAATAAATATTATAAATTGTCACAAATTAAAAGCACAAACCGCGAAAGATCGCCAACAACTGCCGCTCAATATTGATATCAACTAGATTTCCCCGCAGGGCTATAAAGAACCACAAACTGCGACATTTGGATATCCAACTAGATTGTCCAGCAGGGCTACAAATCACACACCACGAAATATGGATATCCAACAAGCTTAAACTATAAATTAGCTCATAGAGGGCAGGGCTTGATAAGGGAAATTAAAATCATAAACCGCGAAAGATCGCTGACAACCACCGCTTAATAGGGATATCCAACTAGATTACCCCGCAGGGCTACAAAGAACCACAAACCGCGAAATTTGGATATCCAACCAGATTGCCCGCAGGCTTATCGATTATAAAGAACCACAAACCGCGAAATATGGATTTTTAAGATCACAAACCGCGAAAGATCGCCAACAACTGCCGCTCAATATTTATATCCAACTATATAGCCCCGCAGGGATATAAAGAACCACAAACCGCGAAATTTAGATATCCCGCAGGGCTACAAAGAATCACACACCACGAAATATGGATATCCAACATACTGCAGTTACTGTCCGTTTTCCTATACACAATACACAGTGCTCTCACCATTGACGCGCGACCTTTACAAATAGTCTATGTTAGAAGTATAGCTAGCCAACTCCCCGTGTTAATTGAATGGAGATTTGACCGAAAATATTGAGCTATATTGGTAACGGACCGCTCCGTTCTGAAGGATGCCACAAAAAAAAACGGTACAAGCTACATTTAAACTATTCTATGAAATTCTAGAAAATATAGCTTTGTAACATGTCCTAAATTTTAGCTAATTTAGGTGTTTGGAGAGGGTCGCACTTTTGTGTTTTAGGAAGGATATGTAAACGACAGATAACACCAAAAATATGAAGAAATTATTTCCAAACCGTGTTAAGTCAACAATCATTATGTTGCTCATTTTCAAGAATGCTGGTTAACAAAAAGCAGGCCATTGTCTCATTTCGTGAACAAAGGTCCACATACCATTGTATCCTTTCGTTTCCTTTATAATCGGTTACCCAACTAACGCTATAATACCAGCTTTATTGCGATATCGCACATGTAAAACAAGACACATGTGCACAACCAGAGAAGATCCGATTTAATCAGTTGAGCTGTTTCAATGAGTGTTATCTTGGTTTAATAGCTTTTTGGGGTTTAAGTCCTGCAAAGGTCGAGATGAATTCTACTGTAGACATGACTGCATCATGACAAGCTTAAACTATAAAATAGCTCCCGATAGAGGGCAGGACTTGATAAGGGAAATTAAAATCACAAACCGCGAAAGATCGCCGACAACCGCAGCTTAATAGGGATATCCAACTAGATTGCCCTGCAGGGGCACAAAGAACCACAAACCGCGAAATTTGTATATCCAACTAGATTGCCCGCAGGCCTATAGATTATAAAGAACCACAGACCGCGAAATATGGATATCCAACAAATTAAGACCACAAACCGCGATAAAATGAAATGAAATGAAATGAAGAGCCACAAACCGTGAAATTTGGATATGCAACTAGATTTCCCCACAGGGCTACAAAGAACCACAAACCACGAAATATGGATATCCAACAAGCTTAAACTATAAATTAGCTCCCGATTGAGGGCAGGGCTTGATAGTGGAAATTAAAACCACAAACCACGAAAGATCGCAGATAACCGCCGCTTAATAGGCACAAACCACGAAATATGGATATCCAACAATAGTGTGGTCGTTGAAGAGGAAAAACAGTGGCTACCCGGAAAAAATTGGTAAAAAGCTGATTTTTGCACCAGACAAGCAGAATATATCATAGAACATCATATCCGAAATCCCCAGAAATCCCCCTTGGGGAATTCGTTTTATCCAAGATGGCCGCCAAAATGGCCGCCACAGCATATACTTAGCTGTATCTTAGCTTCTAAAGCAGGGCCACAAAGAACCACAAACCGCGAAATTTGTATATCCAACTAGATTGCCCGCAGGCCTATAGATTATAAAGAACCACAGACCGCAAAATATGGATATCCAACAAATTAAGACCACAAACCGCGATAAAATGAAATGAAATGAAATGAAGAGCCACAAACCGTGAAATTTGGATATGCAACTAGATTTCCCCACAGGGCTACAAAGAACCACAAACCACGAAATATGGATATCCAACAAGCTTAAACTATAAATTAGCTCCCGATTGAGGGCAGGGCTTGATAGTGGACATCTTCGTCATTTGAAACACATTTATCAGTGGCTCTGTTCACAGCTCTGTATGAAATTATATTTGTAATAAATATTATAAATTGTCACAAATTAAAAGCACAAACCGCGAAAGATCGCCAACAACTGCCGCTCAATATTGATATCAACTAGATTTCCCCGCAGGGCTATAAAGAACCACAAACTGCGACATTTGGATATCCAACTAGATTGTCCAGCAGGGCTACAAATCACACACCACGAAATATGGATATCCAACAAGCTTAAACTATAAATTAGCTCCCGATTGAGGGCAGGGCTTGATAGTGGAAATTAAAATCACAAACCACGAAAGATCGCAGATAACCGCCGCTTAATAGGCATATCCAACTAGGTTGGCCCGCAGGGCTACAAAGAACCATAAACGCGAAATTTGGATATCCCACTAGATTGCTCGCAGGCCTATAGATTATAAAGAACCACAAACCGCGAAATATGGATATCCAACAAATTAAGACCACAAACCGCGATAAAATGAAATGAAATGAAATGAAGAGCCACAAACCGCGAAATTTGGATATGCAACTAGATTTCCCCACAGGGCTACAAAGAACCACAAACCACGAAATATGGATATCCAACAAGCTTAAACTATAAATTAGCTCCCGATTGAGGGCAGGGCTTGATAGTGGAAATTAAAACCACAAACCACGAAAGATCGCAGATAACCGCCGCTTAATAGGCATATCCAACTAGGTTGGCCCGCAGGGCTACAAAGAACCATAAACGCGAAATTTGGATATCCCACTAGATTGCCCGCAGGCCTATAGATTATAAAGAACCACAAACCGCGAAATATGGATATCCAACAAATTAAGACCACAAACCGCGAAAGATCAACAACAACTCCCGCTCAATATTGATATCCAACTATATTGCCCCGCAGGGCTATAAAGAACCACAAACCGGGAAATTTGGTTATGCAACTAGATTGCCCCACAGGGCTACAAAGAACCACAAACCACGAAATATGGATATCCAACAAGCTTAAACTATAAATTAGCTCCCGATAGAGGGCAGGGCTTGATGAAAACCACAAACCACGAAAGATCGCCGAAACCGCCGCTTAATAGGAATATCCAACTAGGTTGCCCCGAAGGGCTACAAAGAACCACAAACCGCGAAATTGGGATAGCCAAGTATATTGCCCCGCAGGGCTACAAAAAACCACAAACATTAAAACATGATTATCCTACCCAGTCGGGGCATTTAGCCGCTTCCGTAGTATAGGCTTAAATATATATATGCGCATTTACCAGTTCCAACTTGAAGTAAATCGGACTTACTCTCTATGTCTCTCTGGCATTGTCAACATTGGGTGTGTGTTGTTCATATTTACATTTTCTTTACATATTTACGTTGCCTTGAATAATTAAAGTATATTAAAATATATATTGATCATTGTGTACGCCTCAGTCACGTGTGACGAGCAAGTTTTAAAAATAAACGACTGATAAAGTTATGTTTAATTATTTATTGTCATAAATCAAGAACAGCAACTTCAAACATCTATTTTTCGTTTTATTCGTTTTATGTAGCACTTTGTAACCTGATGACTTTCCAAGCTGGGAGCTGCTTGGCTACATTCATAAAAAAGAAAAGAAATCTACCAAAAAACGTTGACAACGTAAAGAAATCAGCAAGTTTAAAAAACTCACCTCGGCTCACTTTTTGAAACTTGGTCCCATTTTGAATACCAACACCAAATCAGTGTTTTTATTTTATTTCAACAGAATACAGCGTTTCCAACAAGATTACAAGCCTACTACACTTCTTGAAATGTTTTAAATTTATATAAATATGATAAAGTTTAAATCAATACCTTTTACAAAATGGGACCAAGTTTCAAAAAGTGAGCCGAGGTGAGTTTTTTTAAACTTGCTGATTTCTTTACGTTGTCAACGTTTTTTTGGTAGATCATTTCTTACACCGGCATATCAAACACAGAGGTGGTTCTTTTTTCTTTATCTCCCATGTACATGCATTGTCAAGATCTTACTTAATATAATCTTACAGCAAAAAGCTTTCCCGTATGTCTTGGTTCATTTCATATACCCATATCACATGTCTTTAACAAGTAGGCTACATTAAATGTTATTGTTCATTGTTATTTACCCATGAGATGTGAGTTGTTAAGTAGTCGTGACTGTGGGTGCTATGAAATAAGATAAACTAAATTCCCACCAGTGTGAATCAGATCTAAAATCGATAAATAATATATTTCACACGGCCCTTATGCCAACGTAAGAATGTGTATCTGTACTGATTAAAAACATGCACTTTCATGTACATTCCAAATTTGGATACATTTTTTTGGAATTCTGATTCTTTCCAGCAATTTTTCAATTTTCGGATGTCATTTGTCAGTAAGGGATTAGTAATATATTCTAAGACGTACTCAGAGGTTTGAGGAATACTGAGAGTTTACCTTGATCTCGTGGAGCATCTACTATCTAAATACGCGCCTATGAAATCAGATAATGACAATACCCTGGATATAGCATGTTCTAACCACAAGGATGAACAGAAGTATGTTTGCTCGAACTTTCAAAGCAAAATTTTGTAGTCATATTAAAGATATATTGACTAAACCTGATTTTGTATTTGTGTAGACCACAGGAATTGCAATAAAATCAGGGAGGAACGAGGATATGAGGAACCATGTTGATGTACTATAACTTGAACTTGTGGGTCTGTTTATAGCATAAAGATATGCAAGAGGCTGTGTTAATGGTTTAATATGTGAAATAAACGACTTTTCATATACGTGCAATCTCCATCTACTTAATGGCATTAAAGATAGTTGGAAATAGTATGCTCGATTACGTGTCCAAATTTAAAACTACTATTTGTACTTCAATTTAGTGTTTGCTCACTATTGGGTCTCGCCTGGCTGTTGCCGAACGTTATGATAAGGATAATGAACTGAGTGCAATGCATTCGTCAAGATAATCGCACGCGCCGTGGAGTTATTGCATTTAGCTCGAGAGCCGATAGGCTCGAGAGCTAAATGCAATAACTCCATGGCAAGTGCAATTATCTTGACGAATGCATTTGCACGAGTACATTATCCGTCATACACTTTGAGTGTATTAAAACAATAGGCAATATTAATTGCTGCATTCATTATATTAGTTTTAATATTAGGGAAAATATCTTACATTTTAAAAACACCGTCAGGCCATGCCATTGACCAGCTAGGTAGCATTTAACTGGTAAAGAAAATCAATCCCTGTATAAGCTAGCTATCAATGGTATCGATTGCGCCATACGTCATACTTTAGTAACTTATTCACGCATGGTTTGTAACCAATTGACTTTATGTTGTGATCATTTAATATCGTGGTTTCGAACACAGAGAGCACTGAACCAGTTCACCTGGAAACGATCAATTTAGTTGTCTACGGTGAATTGAGATGAAACAAAAAACATATCAACTGGACTTTGTAGCTCTATACTTTGTACTTTAAAATCTACTTATATTAAAACAAACGACATTGGGATTTTACAATTTGTTCAGTATTATAAAGCATAATCATGATATTATGCGCTAGTGTGTGTTTCCCGGGCCCGGCCATGTTATTTTAGATGTAGGCCTACATGTATTTCATTTGTAAAATGCTGAATATTTTGCAATGGTGTCATCTTGTATAATTATGATCCACCTGTTTTTGGCACTTTTTAATTAATAGAAGCTCGATTATTATCATTTGATGTTTGATTTATTTGAGGTCATTAATCATAATTTATGACAATGATATTTGCAAATAGAACACCGTTTGTAACTATACCATTTTAACACCACAGAATGTATATTCGTACTTTTTTGATGGTATATATATCAAACAGACAATTATATAGTTATGTGACCTCTGTGTCGAAAGCGCCACCTAACTCTACTATATACTTATGTGAAAGTAGTATTTGTAGTATTTGAGCGTGCACGTATTATCTAGAATCTATTGTTTAGCGTGCGGGTTTTAGATAATGCATTGTTTAGCGTGCAGGTTTATATAATTTGGGCTATGAAGGGTAGTTCGCAAAAATAATGCACTAGAGAAGAATACATAACGATGAATGGAAACGGGCACTAGAAGTGTATAAATAAATAAAGTATTCGGGTCGTCTTAGGTATGCAGGACATAGGAGACCATCAATATGTCGCATCAAATTTTGAAAGTGTAAAAATCATGATCATTGTAAACGAGCTATAAAGAATTCAAAGTATATTTTAATTTTTTTTTCAAATAAAGTGCGAAAAGTCTAATACTGACAGAACTGTGATTTAAAAATCAAATCACTACGCTAGACT